>NW_024570638.1:0-110128 GCF_018345385.1 Vulpes lagopus | reverse complement strand
AAAAATTACACCCATTTCGTAGCTGAGAACACTGATATGGTGCCCAAGATTTTTACCTGGGGATTACTGAGTTCAATTCCTGTGTGTGTGTGCGCCCGCGCACATAGAGGGCAGCGGGGCCGTGCCGATGCCAGGGTGGAGTTGGGATGGTCACTTGGTGACATCATAAGGTACCAAGAAACCTTGAGTGGGAAGCTGCAGAGTCTTGGTTTGAGGAAAACAGGCATTAGAGTATGGATGTGGATTTTTTTTTCTTCACTCCGTGGCATGATGAGATCACAGTGTAGGATAGAAAAACAGAGGGAAAGGAGAGTCTGGACTGTAGATACTTATTTCTTGCCATCTTCAAAAAATAAGTTCTGTCTATTTAAAAATATACTTTTGCCCTTATATAGCTATATATACTCCTTTACAATTTTTTTTTATTTTTTTATTTTTTATTTTTATTTTTATTTTTTTTATTTATGATAGTCGCACAGAGAGAGAGAGAGAGAGGCAGAGACACAGGGAGAGCGAGAAGCAGGCTCCACGCACCGGGAGCCTGACGTGGGATTCAGATCCTGGAGATCGCGCCCTGGGCCAAAGGCAGGCGCTAAACCGCTGCGCCACCCAGGGATCCCTACAATTTTTTTTAATTATAAATTTTGGTCAAATGTAAATCAATTTTTTAAAAAGATTTATTTATTTATTCGGAGAGAGTGAAAGAGAGGCAGAGACACAGGCAGAGAGAGAAGCAGGCTCCATGCAGGGAGCCCGACATGGGACTTGATCCCGGGTCTCTGGGATCACACCCAGGGCTGCAGGCAGTGCTTAAACCGCTCTGCCACGGGGGCTGCCCTGTAAATCAGTCTTAAAGAATAATTTGTGAGCTTGCTTTATAACTTTAAAGATGTGAAGGGACACCTGGGTGGCTCAGCCAGTGGTTGAGTGTTTGCCCTCAGCTCAGGGCATGATCCCAGGACCCTGGGATCAAGTCCCACATCCAGCTCCCTGCATGGAGTCTGCTTCTCCCTCTGCCTGTGTCTCTGCCTCTCTCTGTGTGTGTCTATGAATAAATAAGTAAAATCTTAAAAAAAATAAAATAACTGTGATTAGTATGTTCAGGAAAACTGAATCAAGATGATGATTCCACCAGAGAAACTGAATCTGTGAAAAATTAAGTGGAAAGTCTAGAACTTAAAAAATATATATAATTACTGAAATTAATACAACTTAGAATTCTATACCAAGTGAACATCAATAATGATGGTGAAAGTTTAAGGAGCTTGGAAGTCACCACTGTGTTCCAACAAGTACAAACTAAACAGACTAAAAAATCAACAACTCTCCTTGGGGGATTGGGGAAGACAAAAGACAAACTGCTGCCTCGACTGGAGAGATGGGTGAACACAGATCACCAGAGCTTCCCAGAGCAGAGACTCATGAAGAAATTGCCACAAGAACCAGTGCTGGGGTAAGAAATTTTGAACTGTAATTGAAAGAATTGCTGGAGGCTCAGTGTAGACAACTCAGAGTTAAAAACTCCAAGGGGACCAAGGCAGAGGGAAGATCCACAACATTGTGAGATTCACCTCTAGGAGCTCAACCAGATTCCCGTAGTAAATACTGGGAAAAAATCAATCCCCTCAGGCTTCCTGCAAGGAAAGAGATTAAGGAACCATTTTGACATAAACCAGAGTACTCTGTTCTTCACAGGCCTGTTCTTAGGGAAATCTAGTTAACCAGAACCTAAACTGCTGGGGTATTATCAAAGGCTAAATTGCCTGGGAAAAAGACAATACCCAACTCTAGTTCATTGGTGTCATCCTGTCTCACTTAAATGGGAAGAAGAAACGGAAAAGCCCTTGCAAAGTTCACTGCCCAGAAACACAGGATCACTGAGAGATAGACCTAATCACCGACCTTAAAATGCTTCCCCTTTCCCAAACCTCTCCACCAGTAGAGGCCTATTCACTGGAGTTGCTTTTACCCAGTACCCATGTGTGATTATCAAGAAAAAATTAAAAGATATACCAAAAGGCAAAAATACAGTTTGAAAGGGCAGAACGAGCACCAGGATGCTTGGTACACCAGAAATGCACCAGATATGCCAGGGATATTGGAATCATCAGACTGAGTATTTGAAATTACTATGATTAATATGCTAAGAACTTTAATGGATAAAGTAGAAAGCATACAAGAACAGAGGAGCAATGTAAGCTAAGAGATAAAAATTCTAATAAAGAACCTCCCAAAATGCTAGAGATAAAAAAAAGATTAAAAAAAAAACACTGTAAGAGAAATGAAGAATGACTTTCATAAGTTTTTACAGACTGTACATAACTGAGGAAAGAATCGGTGAGCTAGAGGATATAGCAATAGAAACATCAAAAACTAAAAAGCAAAGAGAACAAAGATGAAAAATGGGAACAGAATTCTAGGGACTGTTGGCAACTACAAAAGGTGTAACGTACACATAATGAGAATACCAAAAGGAGAAGAAAGGGACAGAACAAAATATGAAACAATAATGACTGAGAATTTACCCAAATTAATGTCAGACACCTATCCACAGCTCCAGGAAGTTCAGAGAACACCAAAGAGAATAAATGTCAAAATATCTACACCTAGGAATATCATCTTCAAACCAAAGAAAATCAAAGACCAAAAAAAAAAAAAAATCTCGAAAGAAGCAGAAGAGCAAAATAACACATTATCTATAGAGAAACAAAGATAAGAATCACATCCTACTCAGAAACCATGCAAGCAGGAAAAGGAGTGGAGGGAAGTATTTCAAGTATTGAGGGAAAAGAGAAAGAAAAAAATATTTCATAATGGACAACACCCAAAGAATCTGCATTACATGACCTTTTACATTGTTTTACTTTGTGAAAATTCATCAAGCTATATAATGAACTCAATAACAGGGTTTTTTTCCCCCTAAAATGTCTACAGAATAGTGAGAAGGAGGGGAGATGAAAAATAGCGAAGCTTTAATGACTATATTCACTCTCCCACTGCAAACCATCTGCCACAGGCTCAAGTTCTAGATAGGAAAACTAATTAACCTCACGTCATGTTCACAACTTTGCTAATTACAAAAGACTGGACATTTTGACTACTGGATTTTCAATTACGTGGGGTTCCTGAGCCTTCATTCAGGGTCAGTGCTTTAAGAACTGGGCAGTGTGGCACCCAGTGACCTTTCCGAGTCCTTGGCCGGGCAGATCCCTGAGGCATGCACCAGGGGTCCTATACCAGATGTTTCAGTCTTTTTAAAAATATTTGGGTCCCCATGAAGCCCTATTCTACCCAAGTTTATCAGAAGATTTGAGTAGGAATGGGTTTGATGGGCTTCATCATTTATAAAATTAGGAGTGCTGATGAAGGAAGTAAAGCTCTGACAGCTTCGAGCCCTGCACCTGCTCATGGTCATCACTGAGCAGCTTTACTTAGAACACACCCGAGATGGAACATCAGTCGGGCTGTAAATCTCAGTAAGCTCTGTTAGATGGGAACATGGAGCATTGCTGTAAACTTGTAAACATGCCATTTCCTTTGTGACATGAATTAAGGTATCTGTGAGGTACACCAAACAAACAAAAAAATTGGGCAACAAAAAAGTGTTGTGCTTGTAATTGTTTTTAAACCCTCCTGGGATGGTGTGTGCTTGCTCTTGTCTTTGCACTCAAGGCAGGAGATGCAGTGAAGGACCTAAGTTACAGCCTGGAACACAGCTGCTGGGACTCCGGGGCTGCCGGCGAGGGCACCCGCTGCAGGTGGCATCCGGGGCGGGGCCTGAGCACCTTTGGGCGGCGGGGGCGCGGCGCGTGGCCTGGGCTCCGCGGCGGGGGCCCGGCCCCTCCCCAGGTGCCTCCGCGCGCCCGCCGCCCCCCAGCGCGCCAGGCCTCCCGAGCGCCCAGTGCGCAGGCGCCGGCGGGGGGCTCTGAGCCCCGCGGACTAACGGGCGGTCGGGCCGCCCGCCATGTCGCTCTGCGCCTGCTGAACTCCGGAGCGCCCGAGGGTGTCTGCGCTGAGGAAGGTGCGAGCCGCGGGGCCGCGGGCGGGGCGCGGCCAGGGACCCCGAGCAGCCGGGGCGCACGGTCGCGGGCTGCGCGGCGGCCTCTTCCCTCGCCGGCGGGGGTTCCCCGACCCTGCGCTCCCGGGGGGTGGGTGCGGCGCCGGCTGTGCGGGGCGGACGGGCGGGCTGGGGGAGCTGCGGGGGCTGAGGAGGGGGCGGCGTCCGGCTCCCGCGGGGCAGCGGTGACGGAACACGGGCGCAGGCGGAAGCGGCTCGGGTTTGGGGCAGCGCCGGCGGCAGGACGGCCGGTCCCTGGACGGCTCGGGAGCCTCCGGCCACGCCGCCCGCCGCACCTGCTGCGGGCCCGTCCTCCGGATGCGGGGCGCCGCCCCCGGGCGCTGAGGCGCCGGCCGCGCGGGCGGCGCTGGGACCGCGGGGCTGCCGGCGAGCGGCACGCGCCCCGGGCTACCCGCCGCCTCAGGCACCCGGCGAGGGCACCCGCCACAGGTGGCATCCGGGGCGGGGCCTGCGCGCTGTCGGGCGGCGGGGGCGCGGCGCGTGGCCTGGGCTCCGGCCCCTCCCCAGATGCCTCCGCGCGCCCGCCGCCCCCCAGCGCGCCAGGCCTCCCGAGCGCCCAGTGCGCAGGCGCCGGCGGGGGGCTCCGAGCGTGCGCCGGGCTGGAGCGCGGTGGGAGCGCGCGACGGCGGCCCAGCGGGCTAACGGGCGGTCGGGCCGCCCGCCATGTCGCTCTGCGCCTGCTGAACTCCGAGCGCCCGAGGATGTCTGCGCTGAGGAAGGTGCGAGCGGCGGGCAGGGACCGAGCAGCGGGGGCGCACGGTCGCGGGCTGCGCGGCGGCCTCCTCCCTCGCCGGGGCTGGGCGCCTCGCCGGCGGGGGTTCCCCGACCCTGCGCTCCCGGGGCGTGGGTGCGGCGGGCTGCGCTGGGCTGGTTTTCCTGATCTCCTACGGCTTATCTGTTGCTTTAAAAATTTTTTTCCTTGTTTATGATTTTAAAAAGCCATAGTTTAAATATCGGGGCCATATAATTAAAAAAATCGATCATCTTCAGAAGTTGATTTTCTTACATGTGTTTTCTATTTCATTTGTAAAAGATTTTACTTATTTGTGAGAAACACAGAGAGGGGCAGAGACACAGGCAGAGGGAGAAGCAGGCTCCCCATAGGAAGCCCACTGTGGGGCTGGATCCTGGGCCGGAATCACGCCCTGAGCCAACGTTAGTCGCTCAGCTTCTCAATCACCCAGGTGTCCCTGTGTTTTCTATTTTAATTTAGATAATAAGGCATATGTCATCAGTCTCGAAGTGATTTGCTATTTGGTTAGTCCCCCAGACTCCTTTCAGGTTTTATCCACAGATTAGAAATTATAGGGATCTTTCACTTTATGTGTTTTATGCGGATGCTTATTCCTCTGCTCCTCTTGGTTGTTCATTAGAGAACCAAACTTTCTGAAGTGAAGAGGTATAGACAGAATTCTAGTAAGGGGCAGTTACCACTTGAGAAAGTCTTAAGAAATCACTTTATTATTTTTTAAAGCTCTTTTTTTAAAAGATTTTATTTATTCATAAGAGAGACACACAAAGACAGAGTCAGAGACACAGGCAGAGGGAGAAGCAGGCTCCATGCAGGGAGCCCACAGTGGGACTTGATCCTGGGTCTCCAAGATCAAGCCCTGGCCCAAAGGCAGTGCTAAACTGCTGAGCCCCCCGGGCTGCCCAATTTTTAAAACCTTTTTATCAGGGACGCCTGGGTGGCTCAGTGCTTAAGCGTCAACCTTCAGCCCCGGGTGTGATCCTGGAGTCCTGGGATCGAGTCCCACTTTGGGCTGCCTGCATGCAGCCTGCTTCTCTTTCTGCCTATGTCTCTGCCTCTCTCTCTCTCTCTCTCTCTCTCTCTCTCTGTCTGATGAATAAATAAAATCTTTAAAAAATTCATCAAATGCCTCTTTTGTGCCAACCACAGGACTACGTGCCTTGTTCCCTTGTTGCATTCTTATAACAATCATATTAACCACCACTTATCCTCTTGCTTTAACTGTACTTTGAGATAACTGGATTCATGTGTTGAAAGACGTAATACAGATCCCGTGTACCCTTGACCCTGCTTCCTCCAGTGGTGACATCTCGCATAGTTATGGTAACCACATGGGTACATCGTCACTGATGCAGTCCCTTAGGCTTTTTCAGATTTTACCTGTATTATATGCACACACTTGTGTATGTGGATACGTTTGTGTATTTTTTCCTGTCCAGTTTACTACATGTGTAGATTAGTGTTTATTTTGAACATATTGATGGAAAGAAGGCTGAGGTAAGTTATGGGAGGTAAATGGAGTATAGACCTGGTTTGAATCTAGGTCTGTTTGACTCAGAGTTTTGATTTTTCAATAGCAGTAGTGATGGGCACTCCTGGGTGGTGCAGTGGGTTGAGTGACTCTTGGTCTCAGCTCCAGCCATGATCAGGGTCATGATTTGGAGCTTCGTGTCAAGCTCCATGCTGAGCATGGAGTCTGCTTAAGATTCCGTCTCCCTCCCGGGATTGAATGGAGCCTGCTTGAATGTCGGGCTCCCAGTGCATGGAGCCTGCTTCTTCCTCTGCCTATGTCTCTGCCTCTCTCTTTCTCTCTCTGTGTGTGACTATAATTAAAAAAAAAAAAAAAAAGATTCTGTCTCCCTCTGCCCCTGTCCCCTGCCTCTCTGTAAAACAAATTAATCTTAAAAAAAAAAAAAAAAAGTCTTGATGAATAACAGTAATAATAACAACAATAGCTGAAGCTCACTGAGTTACATATGAAATAGACTATTTACCATGTGCCGGGGCTGTACTAATATATTACTTCAGTTAACCCCCCCCCCCCCCCAAGAACTATACCTCATAAATTATGTTATAGTTGAACTAGTATTATTAATTAAAATAACCATATTTCCAAGGAACAAGGAATTCCCTTTACTGCTCCTGAAATCAATAATAAAATAGTGAAATTCTACCTCCTTTTTACATAATGTTCAATTTGAACCTCTGACCTTAACCACTGATCTTGGCAATTGTCATGTTTTTGAAGGTGTGCGTATCTGTGTATGTGTAAAGTGAGACCTGTATTATTATACATCGAATTATGTTGGTACACCTTACAAATACTTTTATGAAATCATAAATAAGAGCTAGGTTAGGCACGATGCCAGGTTTTTAAGGGAATAAGTGTAAATCATCAAGAATACTTAAGAATGTAATAGGGAGGGATCCCTGAGTGGCGCAGCGGTTTAGCGCCTGCCTTTGGCCCAGGGCGCGATCCTGGAGACCCGGGATCGAATCCCACGTCGGGCTCCTGGAGCATGGAGCCTGCTTCTCCCTCTGCCTGTGTCTCTGCCCCCCTCTCTCTCTCTCTCTCTCTCTCTCTCTGTGACTATCATAAATAAATAAAAATTAAAAAAAAAAAAAAAGAATGTAATAGGGAGACATTTTTTCCCCCTAAAGTAGAATAGATCTTTTGGCCACATGCAGTCCCAGGAATGTTTGAGTTTAACGTCTCAATTCACTCTCCCACTGCAAACCATCTGCCACAGGCTCAAGTTCTAGATAGGAAAACTAATTAACCTCACGTCATGTTCACAACTTTGCTAATTACAAAAGACTGGACATTTTGACTACTGGATTTTCAATTACGTGGGGTTCCTGAGCCTTCATTCAGGGTCAGTGCTTTAAGAACTGGGCAGTGTGGCACCCAGTGACCTTTCCGAGTCCTTGGCCGGGCAGATCCCTGAGGCATGCACCAGGGGTCCTATACCAGATGTTTCAGTCTTTTTAAAAATATTTGGGTCCCCATGAAGCCCTATTCTACCCAAGTTTATCAGAAGATTTGAGTAGGAATGGGTTTGATGGGCTTCATCATTTATAAAATTAGGAGTGCTGATGAAGGAAGTAAAGCTCTGACAGCTTCGAGCCCTGCACCTGCTCATGGTCATCACTGAGCAGCTTTACTTAGAACACACCCGAGATGGAACATCAGTCGGGCTGTAAATCTCAGTAAGCTCTGTTAGATGGGAACATGGAGCATTGCTGTAAACTTGTAAACATGCCATTTCCTTTGTGACATGAATTAAGGTATCTGTGAGGTACACCAAACAAACAAAAAATTGGGCAACAAAAAAGTGTTGTGCTTGTAATTGTTTTTAAACCCTCCTGGGATGGTGTGTGCTTGCTCTTGTCTTTGCACTCAAGGCAGGAGATGCAGTGAAGGACCTAAGTTACAGCCTGGAACACAGCTGCTGGGACTCCGGGGCTGCCGGCGAGGGCACCCGCTGCAGGTGGCATCCGGGGCGGGGCCTGAGCACCTTTGGGCGGCGGGGGGCGCGGCGCGTGGCCTGGGCTCCGCGGCGGGGGCCCGGCCCCTCCCCAGGTGCCTCCGCGCGCCCGCCGCCCCCCAGCGCGCCAGGCCTCCCGAGCGCCCAGTGCGCAGGCGCCGGCGGGGGGCTCTGAGCCCCGCGGACTAACGGGCGGTCGGGCCGCCCGCCATGTCGCTCTGCGCCTGCTGAACTCCGGAGCGCCCGAGGGTGTCTGCGCTGAGGAAGGTGCGAGCCGCGGGGCCGCGGGCGGGGCGCGGCCAGGGACCCCGAGCAGCCGGGGCGCACGGTCGCGGGCTGCGCGGCGGCCTCTTCCCTCGCCGGCGGGGGTTCCCCGACCCTGCGCTCCCGGGGGGTGGGTGCGGCGCCGGCTGTGCGGGGCGGACGGGCGGGCTGGGGGAGCTGCGGGGGCTGAGGAGGGGGCGGCGTCCGGCTCCCGCGGGGCAGCGGCGACGGAACACGGGCGCAGGCGGAAGCGGCTCGGGTTTGGGGCAGCGCCGGCGGCAGGACGGCCGGTCCCTGGACGGCTCGGGAGCCTCCGGCCACGCCGCCCGCCGCCACCTGCTGCGGGCCCGTCCTCCGGATGCGGGGCGCCGCCCCCGGGCGCTGAGGCGCCGGCCCGCGCGGGCGGCGCTGGGACCGCGGGGCTGCCGGCTAGCGGCACGCGCCCCGGGCTACCCGCCGCCTCAGGCACCCGGCGAGGGCACCCGCCACAGGTGGCATCCGGGGCGGGGCCTGCGCGCTGTCGGGCGGCGGGGGCGCGGCGCGTGGCCTGGGCTCCGGCCCCTCCCCAGATGCCTCCGCGCGCCCGCCGCCCCCCAGCGCGCCAGGCCTCCCGAGCGCCCAGTGCGCAGGCGCCGGCGGGGGGCTCCGAGCGTGCGCCGGGCTGGAGCGCGGTGGGAGCGCGCGACGGCGGCCCAGCGGGCTAACGGGCGGTC
The DNA here is from genome assembly GCF_018345385.1 of Vulpes lagopus. Lineage (NCBI taxonomy): Eukaryota > Metazoa > Chordata > Mammalia > Carnivora > Canidae > Vulpes > Vulpes lagopus. The sequence goes on along the minus strand of NW_024570638.1, from coordinate 100,834 downwards.
GGGCCGCCCGCCATGTCGCTCTGCGCCTGCTGAACTCCGAGCGCCCGAGGATGTCTGCGCTGAGGAAGGTGCGAGCGGCGGGCAGGGACCGAGCAGCGGGGGCGCACGGTCGCGGGCTGCGCGGCGGCCTCCTCCCTCGCCGGGGCTGGGCGCCTCGCCGGCGGGGGTTCCCCGACCCTGCGCTCCCGGGGCGTGGGTGCGGCGGGCTGCGCTGGGCTGGTTTTCATGATCTCCTAGGGCTTATCTGTTGCTTTTTAAACCTTTTCCTTGTTTATGATTTTAAAAAGCCATAGTTTAAATATCGGGGCCATATAATTAAAAAAAATCGATCATCTTCAGAAGTTGATTTTCTTATATGTGTTTTCTATTTTATTTGTAAAAGATTTTACTTATTGATTTGTGAGAGACACAGAGGCAGAGACACAGGCAGAGGGAGAAGCAGGCTCCCCATAGGAAGCCCAACGTGGGACTAGACCTGGGCCGGAATCACGTCCTGAGCCAAAGTTAGATGCTCAGCTTCTCAATCACCCAGGTGTCCCTGTGTTTTCTATTTTAATTTAGATAATAAGGCATAGGTCATCAATGTTGAAGTGATTTGCTATTTGTTTAGTCCCCCAGACTACTTTCAGGTTTTATCCACAGATTAGAAATTATAGGGATCTTTCATTTTATGTGTTTTATGCGGATGCTTATTCCTCTGCTCCTCTTGGTTCTTCATTAGAGAACCAAACTTTTTGAAGTGAAGTTGAGTAAAGGTATAGACAGAATTCTAGTAAGGGGCAGTTGCCACTTGAGGAAGTCTAAAGTAATCACTTTATTTTTTTTTAAACCTTTCTTTTTTAAAGTTTTTATTTATTCATAAGACACACACACACAGAGAGAGAGAGAGAGAGAGAGAGAGAGAGAGAGTCAGAGAGTCAGAGACACAGGCAGAGGGAGAAGCAGGCTCCATGCAGGGAGCCCACAGTGGGACTTGATCCTGGGTCTCCAGGATCAAGCCCTGGCCCAAAGGCAGTGCTAAATTGCTGAGCCACCAGGCTGCCCAATTTTTTAAAATTTTTTATCAGGGACGCCTGGGTGGCTCAGTGCTTAAGCGTCAGCCTTCAGCCCAGGGTGTGATCCTGGAGTCCCGGGATCGAGTCCTACATTGGGCTGCCTGCATGGAGCCTGCTTCTCCTTCTGCCTATGTCTCTGCCTCTCTCTCTCTCTCTGTCTCGTGAATAAATAAAATCTTTAAAAAAGTCATCAAATGCCTCTTTTGTGCCAACCACAGGACTATGTGCCTTGTTCCCTTGCATTCTTATAACAATCATATTTACCACCACTTCTCCTCTTGCTTTAACTGTACTTTGAGATAACTGTGGATTCATGTGTTGGAAGACATAATACAGATCCCACGTACCCTTGATCCTGCTTCCTCCAGTGGTGACATCTCGCATAGTTATGGTAACCACAGTGGGTACATCGTCACTGATGCAGTCCCTTAGGCTTTTTCAGATTTTACCTGTATTATATGCACACACTTGTGTATGTGCATACGTTTGTGAATTTTTTCCTGTCCGGTTTATTATATGTGTAGGTTACTGTTTCTTTTGAACATATGACAGAAAGAAGGCTGAGGTAAGTTATGGGAGATAAATGAAGTATAGACCTGGTTTGAATCTAGGTCTGTTTGACTCAGAGTTTTGATTTTTCAATAGCAGTAGTGATGGGCATTCCTGGGTGGTGCAGTGGGTTGAGTGTCTGACTCTTGGTCTCAGCTCCGGCCATGATCTGGGTCATGATTTGGAGCTTCATGTCAAGCTCCATGCTGAACGTGGAGTCTGCTTAAGATTCTATCTCCCTCTGCCCCTGTCCCCTACCTCTCTGTAAAATAAATTAATCTTAAAAAAAATAATAGTCATGATGAATAACAGTTATAATAACAATAGCTGAAGCTCCCTGAGTTATGTATGAAACAGACTATTTACCATGTGCCGGGCTGTTCTGATATATTACCTCATTTAACCTCCCCTCCCCCCCAAGAACTATACCTCATTGAACTAGTATCATTAATTAAACTAATCATATTTCCAAGGAACAAGGAATTCCTTTTACTGCTCCTGAAATCAATAATAAAATAGTGAAATTCTACCTCCTTTTTATATCATTTTCAATTTGAACCTCTGACCTTAACCTGATCTGATCTTGGCAATTGTCATGTTTTTAAAGGTGTGTGTGTCTGTGTATGTGTAAAGTGAGACCTGTATTATTATACATCGAATTATGTTGGGACACCTTACATATATTTTTATGAAATCATAAGAGCTAGCTTAGGCATGAAGCCAGGTTTTTAAGGGAATAAGTGTAAATCATCAAGAATATTTAAGAGTGTAATAGGGAGACATTTTTTCCCCCTAAAGTAGGATAGCTCTTTGTGGCCACATGCAGTCCCAGGAATGTTTGAGTTTAACGTCTCAAGTTACAGATCCGGCTTTCCAAGGGAAAGTGAATACATTTGGTGAATGATCACTGATTATCAGAATATGATAATACTTTAGGAAGATAATAGATGTACTAATCAGCAGGCCATAATTTACGATTCTTTGCTAGTTACATATCTTGTAAAGCTGTCCCTGTGATGAACAGCAGCACTTCTTCAGAGCAGGAATAACAACACGTTCCTGTGTTGTAGATCCCAGGAGGTTTCGGTGCTCCTGTAGACAGCAGACAGAAATAAGAGGAAGTTTCTCCTTTTTACCTCGTATAATCCCACTGAAAAGTGAAATGTGTGCTGAGAGTTGATACTGACTTCTTCTAGGTCACCTCCCTGAAGTGGCCCCGGGGCAGGCACTGTCATAACAGTTCTTGGACAGGAGTCTGACGGCCCCCATAGGAGGTGGAGGGTTTCTGCAATAGGCTACTGGTGGAACAGGGCACTACTGTCTAGCCCCAGGAAGCTTCTAGTGAGGAGGGCCCCGAGGAACCTGCATCCTTTTCCTTAACTTTTTCAGAGGGTTATACATACACCCAGATTGGAGTTAAAGGTAAACTCAGTGCTGTGTAGCTTGTGGTTGTTTTTGAAAAATGAGCAGCTACAAGAAAGCAACACCACGTATGGCTTAATAGGCCTTAGCTTTTTGGAACTTGAATTTGGATGTAGATAACGTGAATGGTTTTGAAGCTATATATCATTAGGAACTCTTTGGAAACTGCAAAACCTTTTTAATGGGCCACTCTATCAATTTTCTGCTCTTCTAAGGAAGTTTTTCTTATTCATGACTCATTTCGCTCTTTGGCTAACACTGAGGCAAATGTAGTAACAATTTAGTTTTCTTCTTCCTCTGAAAACTTGTACATGTTTTCTGCCTCGGGTTGTGTCCACTTGGATGCCTGGAGAATGTTGACAAATGAAAGGTTAGGCTAGCCTGTTGATGCATATTTGCTTGGGCTTTAAAAATCAAAAAGGTTCCTTGGCTTCCTCAGAGAAGTGTTCTGCTTGATGGCCCAGAATACTGATCCAATAAAACCGACATGTTCCAGCCATCCTTCACACACACCTTAAGTGAAATTAATGAGATCACTCTACGATTACGCTTTGAGTTTTATTTTCACTTTCTAGGTCTGTATGAGCTGTTGGCTGTTGTGCCAGGCCAGCTGGGGCCACATGTGGACAGCCAGGAAAACCTGACCTTTCTCTGGGATATGTTTGGTGAGAAAAGCCTGCATTCACTGGTAAAGGTAAAACCATGCTGATGTCAGATTCTCTTGGTGGGAAAACATACGAAAAAATATTTTGAGTGCCGTCTCATAAACCAGAGATCAAATTGTTGCCTTCTGCAAGGCAGAACAAAACAGCCTTGTTCCACTTCCCTGACGGGCATGGAAGTTGTTAAAGATTCTACCAAAAATACCTAGATGATTTCCCTTAATGGTGGTGATCTGGCTGTGTGCACTAATGAAGCCAACGTGTGCCTGCCCTTGTTTAGAGGAAGAATATGAAATAATAGCAGGAAGGTTTAGGCTCCTAATGGACAATATTCATGAGCTGGAATTTAACTTGAGTAGATGAATGGTCACAGCAAAAATTAGAAGGAATATATTTTCTGACGTTAAGGATGGCAGCAGTTCGTAGCCACATTAATTTAAAAAAATTACCTTTCCACATAAATCTTAAGATAATTTGTTCCAGCTCTCTGAAGAAAGTCCATGGTATTTTGATAGGGATTGCATTAAATGTGTAAATTGCCCTAGGTAGCTTTGACATTTTCAATATATTAATTCTTTCAATCCATGACCATGGAGTATTTTTCCATCTCTTTGTGTCTTCCTCAGTTTCTTTCAGAAGGGTTCTGTAGTTTTTAGGGTATATAGATCCTTTACCTCTTTGGTTAGGTTTATTCCTAGGTATCTTATGCTTTTGGGTGCAATTGTAAATGGGATGGACTCCTTAATTTCTCTTTCTTCAGTCTCATTGGTAGTGTATAGAAATGCCACTGACTTCTGGGCATTGATTTTGTATCCTGCTACACTGCCGAAATGCTGTATGAGTTCTAGCAATCTTGGGGTGGAGTCTTTTGGGTTTTCTATGTAGAGTATCATGTCATCGGCGAAGAGGGAGAGTTTGACTTCTTGGCCAATGTAAATGCCTTTTATGTCTTTTGTTGTCTTATTGCTGAGGCTAGGACTTCCAGTACTATGTTGAAGAGCAGTGGTGAGAGTGGACATCCCTGTCTTCTTCCTGATCTTAGGGGAAAGGCTCCCAGTGCTTCCCCATTGAGAAGGATATTTGCTGTGGGCTTTTCGTAGATGGCTTTTAAGATGTTGAGGAATGTTCCCTCTATCCCTACACTCTGAAGAGTTTTGATCAGGAATGGATGCTGTATTTTGTCGAATGGTTTCTCTGCATCTATTGAGAGGATCATATGGTTCTTGATTTTTCTCTTTGATATGATGAATCACATTGATTGTTTTACGAGTGTTGAACCAGAGTTGCGTCCTGGGGATAAATCCTACTTGGTCATGGTGAATCATCTTCTTAATATATTGTTGGATCCTAGTGGCTAATATCTTGTTGAGAATTTTTGCATCTGTGTTCATCAGGGATATTGGTCTATAATTCTCCTTTTCAGTGGGGTCTTTGTCTGGTTTTGGAATTAGGGTGATGCAGGCCTCATTGAACGAGTTTGGAAGTACTCCATCTCTTTGTATTTTCCGAACAGCTTTAGTAGAATAGGTATGGTTTCTTCTTTAAACGTTTCTTAGAATTCCCCAGGGAAGCCATCTGGCCCTGGACTTTTGTGTCTTGGGAGGTTTTTGATGACTGCTTCAATTTACTCCCTGGCTATTGGCCTGTTCAGGAAACAACAAATGCTGGAGAGGATGTGGAGAAAGGGGAACCCTATTGTACTGTTGGTGGGAATGTCAATTGGTGCAGCCACTCTGGAAAACTGTGTGGAGGTTCCTCGAAGAGTTGAAAATAGATTTGCCCTATGACCCAGCAATTGCACTGCTGGGGATTTACCCCAAAGATACAGATGCAGTGAAACGCCAGGACACCTGCACCCCGATGTTTATAGCAGCATTGTCCACAATAGCCAAACTGTGGAAGGAGCCTCAGTGTCCATCGAAAGATGAATGGATAAAGAAGATGTGTTTTATGTATACAATGGAATATTACTCTGCCGTTAGAAATGACAAAAAATTGTGGCATGTTTCCTTTAAATTCCCAGAATTTACATTCTGTTTCTTCGTGTAGTGCTGACAGGCTGCACAATGCAGAGAACAGGCACGTGCGACTCTTCTGCTCTGACACGGTGCTGATCCAAATTGTATGGACAACAAGGGCAACAACGCTCTCCATTATGTGGCCTTTGAGGATAATGTCTCAATAGGGAAGCTGCTTTTTACACAAAGGCGATGCAGAGGCAAAATGCAAGGTACAGATCAACTTTTTTCTTACAGTGTAGTTGACATTATAAATATATATATATATAATACATATATAGCTGCAAAAGGCTTATTCTATATATATGTACATATATATGAATACATCGACACTGAATTTTATAAATTAGGTTCTGTCATCATGGAAACAACTCCAAACCAAGGCAGGGGGAGGGAAAGAGAAAAGTAATGCATATAGAAAGGCTACATTCTGTCTGCCAGACGCCTTTCCACACCAGAAAGAAAATCTTCCCTTTCGTGCCTGGGAGTAGATGGTGCACTCAGGGCCCACAAAGGATTGAAGGCCTAGAGGGGAGTGTGGATGATGATGGCCAAATGCTGTGCAGGGGCTTAGGAAATGGATGCTTCTGGGGATTAGTAGGAGACCTTGACCCAGAGGAGTTAGAGTAGCTTGGGTGAGTGTAAATGGGAGGAGATAGCATCAGGTTGTAATAGGCCTTGTGAGCTCTCGGCCCTAAGGTTCAGAAGATGAGAGCAAGGGGATCAGGTCATGACATCCCACAGAGCCTATGTACTTGTGCTGGTACCACTCTGCCAGCCACGTACCAAGGTGAGGTCTCCCATTCCGCAGAGTAGCAATTATTCAGCCTGTGTAGTTCCTATTATTACTATTGTTTCGTAACCTTTATAAACAACAGGGGTCTTAGACCCCTGGCCCTTCGTATCTTGATGAAGTCCCAATAGTTCACTTTTGCTTTTGTTTCTCTTGCCTTCGTGGATGTATCTTGCAAGAAGTTACTGTCGCTGAGTTCAGAAAGGGTGTTGCCTGTGTTCTCCTCTAGGATGTTGATGGAATCTTGTCTCACATTTAGGTCTTTCATCCATTTTGAGTTTATCTTTGTGTATGGTGAAAGAGAGTGGTCTAGTTTCATTCTTCTGCATGTGGATGTCCAATTTTCCCAGCACCATTTATTGAAGAGACTGTCTTTCTTCCAATGGATAGTCTTTCCTCCTTTAGCGAATATTAGTTGACCACAAAGTTCAGGGTCTACTTCTGGGTTCTCTATTCTGTTCCATTGATCTATGTGTCTGTTTTTGTGCCAGTACCACACTGTCTTGATGACCACAGCTTTGTAGTACAACCTGAAATCTGGCATTGTGATGCCCCCAGTTATGGTTTTCTTTTTTAAAATTCCCCTGGCTATTTGGGGTTGTTTCTGATTCCACACAAATCTTAAAATAATTTGTTCTAACTCTCTGAAGAAAGTCCATGGTATTTTGATAGGGATTGCATTAAACGTGTAAATTGCCCTGGATAACATTGACATTTTCACAATATTAATTCTGCCAGTCCATGAGCATGGAATATTTTTCCATCTCTTTGTGTCTTCCTCAATTTCTTTCAGAAGTGTTCTATAGTTTTTAGGGTATAGATCCTTTACCTCTTTGGTTAGGTTTATTCCTAGGTATCTTATGCTTTTGGTTGCAATTATAAATGGGATTGACTCCTTAATTTCTCTTTCTTCAGTCTCATTGGTAGTGTATAGAAATGCCATTGATTTCTGGGCATTGATTTTGTATCCTGCCACGCTGTCAAATTGCTGTATGAGTTCTAGCAATCTTGAGGCTTTTGGGTTTTCTATGTAGAGAATCATGTCATCGGTGAAGAGGGAGAGTTTGACTTCTTCTTTGCCAATGTGAATGCCTTTTATGTCTTTTTGTCGTCTGATTGCTGAGGCTAGAACTTCCAGTACTATTTTGAATAGCAGTGGTGAGAGTGGACATCCCTGTCTTCTTCCTGATCTTAGGGGAAAGGCTCCCAGTGCTTCCCCATTGAGAAGGATATTTGCTGTGGGCTTTTCGTAGATGGCTTTTAAGATGTTGAGGAATGTTCCCTCTATCCCTACACTCTGAAGGGTTTTGATCAGGAATGGATGCTGTATTTTGTCAAATGCTTTCTCTGCATCTAATGAGAGGATCATATGGTTCTTGATTTTTCTCTTGCTGATATGATGAATCACATTGATTGTTTTACGAGTGTTGAACCAGCCTTGTGTCCCGGGGATAAATCCTACTTGGTCATGGTGAATAATTTTCTTAATGTCCTATTGGATCCTATTGGCTAGTATCTTGTTGAGAATTTTTGCATCCATGTTCATCAGGGATATTGGTCTGTAATTCTCCTTTTTGGTGGGGTCTTTGTCTGGTTTTGGAATTAAGGTGATGCTGACCTCATAGAACGAATTTGTAAGTACTCCATCTCTTTCTATCTTTCCAAACAGCTCTAGAAGAATAGGTATGGTTTCTTCTTTAACGTTTGATAGAATTCCCCTGGGAAGCCATCTGGCCCTGGACATTTGTGTCTTGGGGGGTTTGTGATGACTGCTTCAATTTCCTCCCTGGTTATTGGCCTGTTCAGGTTTTCTATTTCTTCCTGTTCCGGTTTTGGTAGTTTGTGGCTTTTCAGGAATGCGTCCATTTCTTCTAGATTGCCTAATGTATTGGTGTATAGCTGTTCATAATATGTTTTTATTTTTTTTACTTTTTAAGGATTTATTTATTTATTTATGATAGACATAGAGAGACAGAGGCAGAGACACAGGAGGAGGGAGAAGCAGGCTCCATGCCGGAAACCCGACGTGGGACTCGATCCCGGGACTCCAGGATCGTGCCCTGGACCAAAGGCAGGCGCCAAACCGCTGAGCCACCCAGGGACCCCCATAATATGTTTTTTTTTTTTTCCATAATATGTATTTAAAATCGTTTGTATTTCCTTGGTGTTGGTAGTGATCTCTCCTTTCACATTCATGATTTTATTAATTTGAGTCTTCTCTCTCTTCTTTTTAATAAGGCTGGCTAATGGTTTATCTATCTTATTAATTCAAGAAACCAACTCCTGGTTCTGTTGATCTGTTCCATAGTTCTTCTGGTCTTGATTTCATTGAGTTCTGCTCGAATCTTTATTAACTCTCTTCTTCTGCTGGGTGTAGGGTCTATTTGCTGTTTTTTCTCTAGCTCCTTTATGTGTAAGGTTAGCTTTTATATTTGGTTCTTTCCAGTTTTTGAATGGATGTTTGTATTGTGATGTATTTCCCCCTTAGGACTGCTTTTGCTGCTTCCCAAAGATTTTGAACGGTTGTATCTTCATTCTGATTAGTTTCCATGAATCTTTTTAATTCTTCCTTAATTTCCTGGTTGACCCTTTCATCTTTTAGCAAGATGGTCCTTAACCTCCACGTGTTTGAGGTCCTTCCAAACTTCTTGTTGTGATTTAGTTCTAATTTCAAGGCATTATGGTCTGAGAATATGCAGCGGATGATCCCAATCTTTTGGTATTGATTCAGACCCGATTTGTGACCCAGTATGTGGTCTATTCTGGAGAAAGTTCCACGTGCACTTGAGAAGAATGTGTATTCAGTTGAGTTTGGATGTAAAGGTCTGTAGATATCTGTGAAATCCATCTGGTCCAGTGTATCATTTAAAGCTCTCGTTTCTTTGGAGATGTTGTGCTTAGAAGACCTATTGAGTATAGAAAGAGCTAGATTGAAGTCACCAAGTATAAGTGTATTATTATCTAAGTATTTCTTCACTTTGGTTACTAATTGATATATTTGGCAGCTCCCACATTTGGGCATATATATTGATTATTGTTAAGTCCTCTTGTTGGATAGATCCTTTAAGTATGATATAGTGTCCCTCTTCATCTCTCACTACAGTCTTCGGGGTAAATTTTAGTTTATCTGATATAAGGATGGCTTAAGGATGGCTACCCCTGCTTTCTTTTGAGGATCATTTGAATGGTAAATGGTTCTCCAACCTTTTATTTTCAGGCTGGAGGTGTCCTTCTGTCTAAAACGAGTCTCTTGTAGACAGCAAATAGATGGGTCCTGCTTTTTTATCCAGTCTGAAACCCTGTGCCTTTGGATGGGGTCATTAAGCCCGTTCACGTTCAGAGTTACTATTGAAAGGTATGAGTTTAGTGTCATCATGATATCTGTTCAGTCCTTGTTTTTGTGGATTGTTCCACTGAACTTCTTCTTAAAGGGGAATTTTAAGAGTCCCCCTTAAAATTTCTTGCAGAGCTGGTTTGGAGGTCACATATTCTTTCAGTTCCTGCCTGTCTTGGAAGCTCTTTATCTCTCCTTCCATTTTGAATGAGAGCCTTGCTGGATAAAGTATTCTTGGTTGCATGTTCTTGTCATTTAGGACCCTGAATATATCCTGCCAGCCCTTTCTGTCCTGCCAGGTCTCTGTGGAGAGGTCTGCTGTTACCCTAATACTCCTCCCCATGAAAGTCAGGGATTTCTTGTCTTTTGTTGCTTTAAGGATCTCTTTACCTTTGTAATTTGCAAGCTTCACTATTAAATGTCGAGGTGTTGAATGGTTTTTATTGATTTTAGGGGGGGATCTCTATATTTCCTGGATCTGAATGCCTGTTTCCCTTCCCAAATTAGGAAAGTTTTCAGCTATGATTTGTTCAAATACATATTCTCGCCCTCTGTCCCTTTTCGGAGCCCTCGGGAACCCCAATTAAACGTAGGTTTTTCTTCCTCAGGCTGTCGTTTATTTCCCTTAATCTATCTTCATGGTCTTTTAATTGTCTCTTTTTTCCTCAGTTTCCCTCTTTGCCATCAACTTGTCTTCTATGTCACTCACTGGTTCTTCCACCTCGTCTACCCTCGTCATTAGGACTTCTAGTTTGGATTGCATCTCATTCAATTGATTTTTAATTTCTGCCTGATTGGATCTAAATTCTGCAGTCATGAAGTTTCTTGAGTCCTTTATGCTTTTTTCTAGAGCCACCAGTAGCTGTATAATAGTGCTTCTGAATTGGCTTTCTGACATTGAATTGTAATCCAGATTTTGTAACTCTGTGGGAGAGAAGACTGTTTGTTTCTTTTGAGGCGAGGTTTTCCTTCTAGTCATTTTTCTCAGAGCAGAGTGGCCAAAAACAAGTTGTATTGGGAAAAGGAGAAAAAGAGAGGACAAAAAAAGAAAAAGGGAAGAAAAAGAAAAAGAGAAAGAAAAAGGAAAAAAAGGGTGGGGGAAGCAATCAAATCAAAAAGCAAAAGAAGAAAAAAAAACACGGGGAGTATCTTCTGATTCTGTATACTTTAAGTCCCTTGACTTCCTTGGACCTTGTCCGTCTAGTTGGTCTTATGGGGGAGTGGCCTGTTGTGCTGATTTTTAGGTGTTAGCACTTGGAGCTGCTCTGCCCCCTGCCTGGTGCAGGGCTCAGTGGGGGTTGTTTACCCCGTGAGGCCCCAGGAGGAACATCCCCAGTGGCCGCGGCTAGCTCTGGAGCCCTGGATTCAGCTCCTGCAGTAACTATGGAGCTCTCCGTCTGCAGGGCCTGGAGGCTCCAGGGGCGGGCCGTTGATCTGCTCAGCTCAGGGCGGGGCAGGAGAGTCCTTGTTGTCCTGGGCCCTCCTGGCCTCTGCCTGTCCTGTGGGGAGGCCAGAACCTGGGCTGTGTCTTGGCGCTCAGTGCTCCGGGGCCTGTGCTGTTGGATTCGCACTTCAGGTGGCGCACCCCCCTCGTGGAGCCACTGCCGGAGGCGCCCCCCCCCCCCAAGCTGCTCCCGGGGTGGCGCAGCCTCCTCTGCACGGAGCCTCTTCCTCTGCCGGAGCCGCCTGTGAGCTGCTCCCGGGCCACGCAGCACCCTCTGCTCCTGGGTCCAGCCATGCCCGTGCGGCAGCCCTTTAGGGAGCTCCCTGCACTCTCCCCGGGGCACAGTTGCTCTGTTACTGTCCCAGGGAGCCTGAGGGCATCCCTGCCCTCCTGGGGTCCTACTCCAAATCTCTGCAAGGCCTTTCTGCCTGGGAAGATTGGTGAAGCTCCTGCTTCTCCAGGACAGAGCTCTCCTGTCCTGGGGACATTCGCCCCAGCCTTTGCCCGGCTCCTCGCAGGGCCTCTCCCCTTTGGACGCCTTTTGTTTCTTTATTTCTTTTTTCCCCCCCATCTTCCTACCTTGATAGAAGCGCACTGTAGCATTCCAAGTGTTCTCTCTTTAAATCTCAGCCGAATTCATAGATTTTCAGGATAATTTGAAGGTTATCTAGGTAATTTGGTGGGGGCAGGTGATTTGGAGACCCTACTCTTCCACCTTCTTGCGCCTCCTCCAGAAGCTGTTTTTATACAAAGGAGATACAGAAGCAAAAAACAAGGTACATATCAACTTTTTTTCTACAACATAGTTGACATTTTAGGTATATATATATATAGCTTCAAGAGTTTTTATTCTATATATATGTATGTATATATGAGCAGATCGACACCAACTTTTAAACATCAGGTCCTGTCATCATGGAAACATCTCCAAAACCAAGGCAGGGAAAGAGAAAAGTAATGCATATAGAAAGGCTACATTCTGTTTGCCAGATGCCCTTCCACACCAGAAAGAAAATCTTACCTCTCGTTCCTGGGAGTACATGGTTTGTACAGGGCCCACAAAGGATTGAGGGCCTAGAGGGGAGTGTGGATGATGATGGCTGAATGCTGTGCAGACAGGGGCTTAGGAAGTGGATGCTTCCGGGGATGAGTAGGAGACCGTGACCCAGAGGAGTAGAGTAGCTTGGCTGAGTGTAAAAGGGAGGTGAAACTAGTGTCATGTTTCCTTTAAATTCCCAGAATTTACTTTGTGCTTCTTGGTGTAGTCCTGACAGGGTGTACGATGGAAAGAACAGGCATGTGCGACGATTCTGCCCTGACACGGTGCTGATCGAAATGTTATGGACAACAAGGGCCACAACGTTCTACATTATGCGTCCTTTGAGGAGAATGTATCAGTAGAGAAGCTGTTTTTTACACAAAGCAAATACAGACGCAAAAAACAAAGTACGTATCAACTTCTTCCTTACAAAGGAGTTGACATTATAAATATATATATAGCGGCAAAAGGTTTTATTCTATATATATGTGAATATATACATGCACACATATATGAAAATATCGACAGTGAGTTTTATACATCAGGTACTGTCATCATGGAACAACTCCACAACCACGGCACAGGAAGGGAAAGAAAAATGTAATGCATATAGACAGGCAACATTCTGTGCGCTAGCCATCCTTCCACCCCAGAAAGAAAATCTTCCCATTCGTGCTTGGGAGTAGATGGTGTGCTCAGGGCCCACAAAGGATTGAAGGCCTAGCGGGGAGTGTGGATGATGATGGCCGAATGCTGTGCAGGGTCTTAGGAAATGGATGCTTCTGGGGATTAGTAGGAGACCTTGACCCAGAGGAGTTAGAGTATCTTGGGTGAATGTAAATGGGAGGAAATAGCATCAGGTTGTAATAGGCCGTGGGCACTCTCGGCCCTAAGGTTCAGAAGATGAGAGCAAGGGGATCAGGTCATGACATCCTGGAGGGGGTATCTACTTGTGCTGGTAGCCACTCTGCTAGCCAGGTACCAAGGTGAGGTCTCCCATTCCGCAGAGTAGCTCTTCCTCAGCCTGTGTAGTTCCTATTATTGCTATTGTTTCGTAACCTGTATAAACAACAGGGGCTTGGACCCCTGGCCCTCGAGATCGAGTTACATGCTCTTCAGAGTGAACCAGACAGGCAACCCGAGATTAACTCTTTTTATGCCTATTTCAGTGGATGAGGAAATTGCGATAAGGCTAAGTGGTCCCGGTGAAGTGACAGAGTTCAACCCAGGTAGAGTTGCCTCCTGAGGTCTGCTCTTCCTAAACACACAGGCTTCTCTTTTAATAGAGTGGTGAATAATCCCTCATAAGTATTGTACTTCCAGGGGCTTAGGAAATGGATGCTTCTGGGGATGAGTAGGAGACCGTGACCCAGAGGAGTAGAGTAGCTTGGCTGAGTGTAAAAGGGAGGTGAAACTTGTGGCACGTTTCCTTTAAATTCCCAAATTTATATTGTGCTTCTTGGTGTAGTGCTGACAGGCTGCACAATGAAAAGAACAGACCTGTGCGACTGTTCTGCACTGACACGGTGCTGAGACGAGTCTTCAGGACAGAAAGGGTAACACCGCTCACCGTTATGCAGCCTTTGAGGAGAATGTGTCAATAGAGAAGCTGTTTTTTTTTTTTTTTTTTATTTTTTTAATTTATTTATGATAGTCACAGAGAGAGAGAGAGAGGCAGAGACACAGGCAGAGGGAGAAGCAGGCTCCATGCACCGGGAGCCCGACGTGGGATTCGATCCCGGGTCTCCAGGATCGCGCCCTGGGCCAAAGGCAGGCGCCAAACCGCTGCGCCACCCAGGGATCCCGAGAAGCTGTTTTTATACAAAGGAGATACCGAGGCAAAAAAACAAGGTACATATCAACCTTTTTTCTACAAAGTAGTTGACTTTATAAATATATATATATATGTATACATACATATATAGCTTCAAAAGGTTTTATTGTATATATATATGTACATATATATGAACAGATCGACACCGACTTTTATACATCAGGTCCTGTTATCATGGAAACAACTCCAAAACCAAGGCAGGGGGAGGGGAAGAGAAAAGTAATGCATATAGTAAGGCAACATTCTGTCCACTAGCCACCCTCCACCCCAGAAAGAAAATCTTCCCATTGGTGCCTGGCACTACACAGTGTGTTCAGGGCCCACAAAGGATTGAAGGCCTAGCAGGGAGTGTGGTGATGATGATGGCCGAATGCTGTGCAGGCAGGGGCTTAGTAAGTGGATGCTTCCGGGGATGAGTAGGAGACCGTGACCCACACGAGTAGAGTAGCTTGGGTAAGTGTAAAAGGGAGGAAAACTTGTGGCACGTTTCCTTTAAATTCCCAGAATTGGCATTCTCTTTCTTGTGTAGTGCAGATTGGCTGTACAATGGAAAGAACAGACCTGTGCGACTCTTCTGCTCTGACACGGTGCTGAGAAAAGTCTTAAAGACAACAAGGGCAACCCCTCTCTCCATTTTGCGGCCTTTGAGGTGAATGTGTCAATAGAGAAGCTGTTTTTATACAAAGGAGATACATAGCCCATAAACAAGGTACATATCAACTTTTTTTTTTGCAAGTAGTTGAGATTATAAATTATATATATTTGTATATATATCTAGATATCTATTCAAAAGGTTTTATTCTATATATATATATATATATATATATATATATGTATTTATGAACACATCGACACCGAATTTTATACATCAGGTCCTGGTCATCATGGAAACAACTACAAAACCAAGGCAGGGGGAGGGAAAGAGAAAAGTAATGCATATAGAAAGGCAACATTCTGTCTGCTAGCCTCCCTTGCACCCCAGAAAGAAGATCTTACCATTCATGGCTGGCAATACAGGGTGCGTTCAGGGCCCACAAAGGATTGAGGGCCTAGAGGGGAGTGTGGTGATGATGATGGCCGTATGCTGTGCAGACAGGGGCGTAGGAAGTGGATGATTCTGGGGATGAGTAGGAGACCGTGACCCAGAGGAGTAGAGTAGCTTGGGTGAGTGTAAAAGGGAGGTGAAACTTGTGCCATCTTTCCTTTGAATTCCCAGAATTTACTTTGTGCTTCTTGGTGTAGTCCTGACAGGGTGTACAATGGAAAGAACAGGCATGTGCGACGATTCTGCCCTGACACGGTGCTGATCGAAATGTTATGGACAACAAGGGCCACACTGCTCTACATTATGCGTCCTTTGAGGAGAATGTATCAATAGAGAAGCTGTTTTTTACACAAAGCAAATACAGACGCAAAAAACAAGGTACATATCAACTTTTTATTTACAAAGGAGTTGACATTATAAATATATATATAGCTGCAAAAGGTTTTATTCTATATATACACACACACACACACACACACACACACACACACATACATATATATGAAAATATCGACAGTGAGTTTTATACATCAGGTATTGTCATCATGGAACAACTCCACAACCAAGGCAGGGGGAAGGAAAGAAACATGTAATGCATATAGACAGGCAACATTCTGTGCGCTAGCCACCCTTCCACCCCAGAAAAAAAATCTTCCCATTTGTGCTTGGGAGTAGATGGTGCGCTCAGGGCCCACAAAGGATTGAAGGCCTAGAGGGGAGTGAGGTGATGATGATGGCCGAATGCTGTGCAGGGTCTTAGGAAATGGATGCTTCCGGGGATGAGTAGGAGACTGTGACCCAGTGGAGTAGAGTAGCTTGGGTGAGTGTAACTTGAGTTGAAACTTGTGGTATGTTTCCTTTAAATTCCCAGAATTTGCATTCTGTTTCTTGGTGTAGTGCTGACAGCCTATACAATGGAGAGAACAGACCTGTGTAACTCTTCTGCCCCGACACAGTGCTGAGAAAAGTCTTAAGGACAACAAGGGCAACACCTCTCACCATTATGTGGCCTTTGAGGAGAATGTGTCAATAGAGAAGCCGTTTTTATACAAAGGAAATACAGAGGCCAAAAACAAGGAACACATCAACTTTTTTTTTTTGTAAGTAGTTGAGATTATAAATTATATACATATATAGATAGATACAAAAGGTTTTATTCTATATATATACGCGTATTTATGAACACATCGACACCGAATTTTATACATCAGGTCCTGTCATCATGGAAACAACTCCAAAACCAAGGCAGGGGGAGGGAAAGAGAAAAGTAACGCATATATAAAGGCAGCATTCTGTCTGCTAGCTGCCCTTCCACCCCAGAAAGAAAATCTTCCCATTCATGCCTGGCAGTAAATGGTGCGTTCAGGGCCCACAAAGGATTGAAGGCCTAGAGGGGAGTGTGGATGATGATGGCTGAATGCTGTGCAGGGGCTTAGGAAATGGATGCTTCTGGGGATTAGTAGGAGACCGTGACCCAGAGGAGTTAGAGTAGCTTGGGTGAGTGTAAATGGGAGGAGATAGCATCAGGTTGTAATAGGCTGTGGGCGCTCTCGGCCCTAAGGTTCAGAAGATGAGAGCAAGGGGATCAGGTCATGACATCCGACAGCGGGTATCTACTTGTGCTGGTAGCCACTCTGCCAGCCACGTACCCAGGTGAGGTCTCCCATTCTGCAGAGTAGCTCCTGCTTAGCCTGTGTAGTTCCTATTATTACTATTGTTTCGTAACCTCTATAAACAGCAGGGGGCTTGGACCCCTGGCCCTCGAGATAGAGTCACATGAGACCCGAGAATAACTATTTTTATGCCCATATTTGTCGATGAAAAACAGAATAATAATATCCGAGAAAGAAAAACAACATCAACTCTGGTTGATACAAGCTGTTTTCCATGAGGTGTAGATTAACGATTCTGATATTGCTTCATGTGTACGCTGGAATTGAATGAGTAAATGGATGTTGACAGCCAGGCTTCTTACTGTTGGGAGTGGGAACTGACTAGCAAGGGAAGGAGGCTTAAACGATCCATTTGTTAATGACTTAAGAGTTAGTGACGTCAGTAAGAATTCATCTTTAGCTCACTATAGTTACAGCTGATTGCACAAAAAAGTGTTGACAATGTGTATTATCTACATGGGTTAGTGTATATATATATGTATTTCTTTGTCAGATGAGAGGACATACAATAAACAACACTCTGGTAGCAATGTACAGACCATCACCCAGATCCTGGGATCGAATCTCACTGCCCCGGAAAAAGCATGAGGGTGGGCAGCCCAGGTGGCTCAGCGGTTTAGCGCTGCCTTCAGTCCAGGGCGTGATCCTGGGGACCCGGGTTTGAGTCCCACGTCGGGCTGCCTGCATGGAGCCTGCTTCTCCCTCTCCCTGTGTCTTTGCCTCTCTGTGTGGCTCTCATGGATAAATAAATAAAATATTAAAAGAAGCAAACAGACAAATAAAGGCATGAGGGCTCCCTGGAGAAACGGTTGATTCCCAGGAATGGAGCACTGTAAAATGAGCCTGGGGCACCTGGCAGTACCAAACTAAGAAACTGTTAAAATGAAACGAGGAAGCCCACATTGATGGGACCCAACTGAAATAGCTCCTGACAGCCAAAACTGGAACAATGTGAACAACAAATTAATTTAGTACTGGATTAGAGCGCCAAATACCGATAAACGTTCACCAGTCCATGCTGATATGAAGAAATGACTGAATAAATAGGAAAAAGAAAATATTCCAAATTTATTACAGAGGTACTTTAACTTCTAAAGGAGGGCGAGCATAACACACTACTCTAGTGTGGGCTGCACATGGAGACCTCCTTCCAAACAATACAGTATGCAAAGAATGGGAAAAGAGAACAACTTTACAGTGGAGAAACCTGACAGAGACTATTTCACCCTGGGGACTAATAACAACAGTCACAAATCAAGTTGATAGTATGTACCCTTGATATGATAAAAATGGTACTTTAGATAGACAAATGCCAATAGAGGGGAATTCTACAACACACCTGACTAGTATGACTAAAAACGGTCAAGGTCACCAAAGACAAAGCCTGAGAAACCTTCACAGCTGAGAGGAGCCTAATGAGACAATGACAACTAAATGTAAGAGGAGATCCTGGAGTTAAAAAAAAAAGAAAAGAAAAAGGATATTAGCAGATTAGCAGAAAACTAAGAAAATCTGAATGAAGTATAGATTATAGTTAATAACAGTGTATCAATCAATATCAATTCACTAACTGAAATGAATGTACCAATCTAAGGGAAGATGTTAGTGATCAGGGAAACAAGGTATAAGGCATACTGGAACTCTGTATTATCTTCATAATCTTTCTATAGATCTGAAATTGCTCCAAAAAATAAGGTCCATTAAAATTATTATTTTTTTTAAAGCCAAGAAAGAAAACCCAAAACATATGTAATACTGGTGTACAAGAAAGAGGATATTACAAATTTATGTCTAAAGGATAAACTACTGGGTTGTCGTAGACTATCCGACTGAGTAGTCTATGCTTTAGTGATCTGGGGACTACTGGCTGTTCACATGGGAAATAAAATTGAATTACAGTTTCACTCCACATATAAATGACATTGGACTAAAATTCAAGTATGTGAAAACGGTTTACACTATCAGAAGAAAATCTTAGAGAATAGCTTCATGATCTTGCAGTAGGTAGGAAAGCATAAGAAAAAAAGCATTAACCCTACAGAAAAGATTGATTTGTCCACATAAAAGTTACCAACTTCAATAAAAGAAATACCATTTAAGAAAAAAGAGGACAAATGGGTGGCCAGAAAAAAATGGTGTTTCAACCTAAAATGCCCCATCATATACAAAACACAAAGAAATTGTGTAAAAAACATAAGAAAATGCTAATCAATAGAAAAATGGGAAAGGAAATGAATTGACAAATCATGGAACAAATAGCCATCAAACAAGTGGAAATGTTGGACCCTGGCTCACGGGTGCCAACGTGTCCCGGTGGACGCCCCAGAGACTCAGACCCCAGACAGGCAGATGCAACAAGCAAGAGGGTTTATTGAACGTTTGCGCAAATGGGCTCTCCGCCTCAGAGGTGGCAGAGCCCCAATTAGCAATTACAGGCATATTTTAAAGGCAAAGAAAACGAGGGAGTAGCATAGCATTCGGGTTATGACGTGATTGATTTCTTTGAAGGTCAACATGACCATGTTCAGGGACTTTTCCAGTCAGGGCGAGGGGGGTGGATAGTTTTCCTATCTCGGAAAAACAGAATGTTTTTGTTGCTTGAATTTATGGGAGGCACCTGGATGGGCTGCCTCAGGGTTAGGCCTGGTCCCACTCACGGGGGTGTGTGTGTGTGTGTGTGGGGGGGGTTTCTTCAGAAATAGGCTCAATAGGAGTAGTAATGCACATTTAACACTTAAGACGCCATGTTTTACCCCTCGGATAAAAATTATAAAGGCTTATAATACCGAAGCTCAGAAAAATTACAAGAGAAAGATCTTTAGTGCACTGTCCATGGTCATCAAGTGCTTTAAACCCTCTGGAGGACAATTTGATAACATCCATTTAATATTTACATCTTTTCTTCCAAAATATTACAAAAGGGGCAAAGCTGAGGTTTTCATCAACAGAATTATGATACTATAGTTCATTGAGCTGTGATATGATGGAAGAGTATGCCTTAGTTTAGAAGAATGACATAGAGATACAGATGTATGTATAGAAGGGTTATCTAGACAGACAGACACACACACACACCATGGAAATACAGCTCTGACACATTACTTGGTCTAGAAAGAAAGTTATAGAACAATCCACAGTAGGACAGAATATGATTAAAAAGGAACAAAAAGACCTAGATTTCTGTATTTCCATCCCTATATATTTATTCATATCCATCTAGAAGTGCTCGATGTATTAAACAATATGTTTATGCACATCCCTATATAAGTGTTTAATGCACAGAACATTCTTGAAGGATACTCGTCAAACGGTGAAAGAAATGAGATTGGGGGCAAGGGAAAAACAGGTAAAGAATTCTTTTCCTTTTTTATTTATGCATCTTTGACAATGTATTACTTGTGTAATTAAACTTTTTTTTTCTCCTTAGTGAAATAAGTAGAAAGGGGAAGAGGGAGAAATGGTATGTTTCACCCGGAAAGTATTTGAAAGCATTTTTGCTCCTGAGCACTATGTGCGTTGCAGTGGCCGCTCTCCTGCTGCATGAGGAGCATGCTCTCTCGCTCTGTACTCCGGAGACGACAGTGCCAAGCAGCACTACCTGGGGTAGAAGAATGACCCCTGACCCGTAAACTGCAGCTTGTCTGCAAGGAGCTACAGGGAACCATAAGCATCTCATGTGTGCACCATGCTTTTGGAGCTTCCCTGAATGCAGTGATTCTTGGAACAGGACTCAACCCTGGTTGGGACACACAGGTCAAAAATATCACCAAGCCAGGTGTGAGTCACACAGGTACTTTAGATTTGCACCAAGTGAGCCAGCTATGTGTGGAAAGTCCTTTTCAAATCAGAGTAGCCTCAGCTGTTTCCATGATGACCCTTCCACTGCCCCAGACACTAGAAGTACTCCATTCTAATCATTCCTCGAGATAGATGTAAGCAGCAATATTTTGCACTCCATTAAACTGGGGCAAATAGCATAAAACTTACTCATTATACAACTGTAGTAAGTCTATGGCTCAAATAAATTTTATCTGTAATTTCCCAAACCATTATAGAAAGTTGAATCATTTATTTTATATACTAGAACACAATGTGGGACTATATAAAACCTAAAACGAATTTTTTTTTTTTTTTTTTCTGAAGGACTGGCTTCCATGGTAATGTCTTGAGGAAACAAAATAAGATTTCTGTGTATTTGAAAATCAAAATCACTTCTTACAGAAAACTAATCCTCAGTGGAAACAGTGGAAAAAAAATAATTGATGGATAAAGATGAGACCAAAACCTGCCAAAGATAAGTTATAGATACGCTTGAAAGAGCAAAGAATGAGATTTCCAAATTTGTCATTCAGCTTTGTTAAAATCATGGTGCTAGTCACTGCCCACACTGAAGACCGCTATCTCAGCTGTTTACAGATGGCACTGGGGAAGCCAGATTCAGGACAGTCAATGCAACACACCGAATGTTATTTTTAGTCACACACTAAGCTACTTCTTTTGAGGGGCCTTAAAAATGCAAGGCATAGCTCCTCAAGCCCGCTCACATTCTGTGTTAATAGTTTCTCAAAGGGTCCATGAATTTACATTTTTAAAAAGTACTGGTTCTCAGGCCTGTAAGTACAGAAAGCAAACTGATGGTTGCCAGAGGGGAGGTGGGTGGGGGGCATGGGCAGAATAGGTGAAGGGGCATGGGAGACACAGGCTCCTAGTTATGTGATGAATAATTCACGGGAGTCAAAGGCACAGCCTGAGGAATCTAGGCAATGAGGGCACCTGGGTGGCTCAGCAGTTGAGCATCTGCCTTCGGTTCAGGTCACGATCCCGGGGTCCTGGCATCAAGCCCTGCATCTGTTGTGCCCCAGATTGCGAATCCGAGAAACCACCAAGGAGCCGACACCGATGCAAACACACGAGGGTTTATTTACAAGCTCGAGCTTGGGTCCAAGTGTACCCGACACAGCGGAGCAGGGACTTGGACCCTGAGACTAAGAGGCGTAGCAGCATTATAGGGGCCAGTGGCCAGTGGGATACACAGAAAGTTGCACAGTCATGTCGGTCCACATGCAGGTGGCTAATTGAATTACACCTTACCCTATAGTATCCATTTGAGCTTGCCTATTACTTTGGTCAGAATTGGCGGGCAGTTTTGGCAGGCACAAAGCAGGGTTATTACATTGTTATGAGCCGGTTTCCGATTAGGGTGTGCCCAGCGGCTTGACTAGGGTGGGGCAGCACCTTAAGCAATAAGCAGGTCATGTGGGGGTGATACAGGAGGTGGCAGGTGTAGCACAAAATGGAGTTAGTCCTGCTCTGCTTGTCCAGGGATAGGGGATTTTTGTTAAATTTCCTGGGTCCCACGATTTCTTCCTTGCAGTATAAGACTTTGTTTATCACTTTCAGCTTGAAGATTTCTTGCAATAACCTGAACCTGGTCTTGGAGATCAATTCTAGTCTTTATTTACACTGCACTCTGCTGTAGGCATCATCTAGTTGCTCTTAGAGCCACATATTTTCACTTCGTAGTTGAGATAATCTCTCTTCTATGGATTTCTGCTTTCCAATATATTTATTCATTTACCTTGTTCATTTTGATATTTCTGTTCAACTTCCTTTTTCTGACACTGTGTTTGTTTTAGGTTTCTTTGTACATGTTCTAAAGCCCAAGTCTTCTCTGAGAGCATCTCTTGTATACTGGAGCTCAATTTCCAGGGTATTGAATTTACTTTCAGCTTCAGAAAGTTGCTGAGAAAGCACCTCATTGTTATCTTTTAGGTTAGAACATCAAAGTTCATTTTGTCCTGTAAATGACACCACTCATCTTCTGCTCTCTGGAAATCAAGTGCTAAGGTTTCTTTCTCATGCCTGACTTTGATCATGATCTTGTCTAGCAATAGCCAGTCTAGCTCGGTATGATTGAAGTTTTGCTTCCAGTCTTCCTCTGTTTAGCTTTTCATCCTGCAGTTTAGAGTTCAGTATGGTATTCTCAGTTGTCACAACATTCAGCTGCCCAGTAGATTGGGATAGTGTATTTGTTAATGTTACCTCATTCAGTTTTACGGCGTTTTGAAGACTCATTCTTTTCTTTTTCAATTTCAGTGTCTTCACAATATTTCTTTTCCTTTTCCTGCTTCTGATTCCTTATAGTGTCTATCCCCAGTCTTAGCATGGCAATTTCATCTTGCAACATGTGGTTTTTATGTAGCAGACCTTTTTCTTTTTCATGAGTATGAGAAACCTAAGTAAAACAAGAGTCTTTTAGCTGGAACTCAATAAAATGACATTATCATGATTTTCTCTGAAATTAAAGAATAACCTGTGTTTATACAAGGAATAGGTTGTAGTTAAGTGGAAAAACATAAAGGTGGATCCAAGCCTTAAACTTTTATACAAGCATAAATTCCCCAAAGTTCAAAAATTTAATTGAAGACAATGCACGAAAGAAAAAGAAATCATGACAAAATCCTAAGAATCTCAGAATTGGAAAGGTCCTTCTCTGATTTACAACAAACCCAGAAGACCTGAAATGAAAAACTAATACATCTGACTACACTAAAATTGAGTTTACAGTCTGATATCTAACATAGTCCACAGGAAAATCCTTAGCTCTGCATATATTTGGACAGATTCAATTTCCTAACCTTACTTTTTTCCTGAGAATATTCCATGATATTCTACTTCTCTAACATTTCTATAGTCAGTTATATCTACTGATAACTAATAAATCTAGACATGGTACTACAAACGCTTCTGTACATATTGATGATCTCTTTTAGTTACCAGCATTCCAGAATGGAGAGGTTAAAAATACTAAGTGATCTGCAGGACATTCCCCAGGTCTTTGGTACTCCACTACTACTGTTCTGGCATCTAACTGCAGCTATTTCTCTAGTGTGAGTCATAAATACAAAAGAAGCCTTATATTTCAGGAGTGGCTGGGTAGCTCAGTCAGTTAAACCTCTGCCTTCAGCTGGGGTCATGGTCCCTGAGTCCTGAGATCAAGTCACATGTCAGGCTCCCTGCTCCACAGAAAACCTGCTTCTCCCTCTCCCTCTGCCTCCGTTCCCCCTGCTTGTGCTCTCCCTGTCAAATGAATCCATAAAATTTCTTACAAAGAAAAACAAAAGCAGCAGCAGCCTTACATTTCAAAATACCAATGCTAACTCAGGTAAAATTTAGGTAGTTCGTAGAAAAATCATGAGATTATCTGTGGCTGCAACAAATTTTATTTCCTCTTCAGATGTTTAAAATGGCAATAAATGTAAAATAGGGGAAAATACACTGAGCTATTTTATTAAGAACAAAAGACTTATCAATAAATTATTAGTAAGTGTATATTACAGCATATGATTGTTTCAAAAGCTCCTTGTAATGAAATCGGATACTACTTGGAGCAAATTGTTACTCTTCTCAAAAGTAGGAGACGAACATCTGAAGTAAGATCTCTGAACGGGCTATACTTTTCCTCCTGTTTATCAGTGGAAGTGTGAAACTAACCTCTCTATTAATATAGAGGTGGTCAAGTAATTGCCAAAAACTAAAACATATGTTAGTAGCACGAGTTTTGAGCTTATGGAAAGCTCATAAATTCCATACTATTTTCCAAAATAATAAAAACTTCTCCTTCAGATAAGGACATTATGAATGTCACTATTTGACCCTTGCAGACAAATGCACTTAAATTAACTAATGGGCCAAAAACGCCACCCCCCCCTACATATATAAGAAAAAAAAAAAAATATTCTTTTAAAATCCTCTGTACTTTCCATGATGTACAGTGTTGGTTTTTTTTTTTTTTTTTTTTTTTTTTTATTTTTTTTTTATTTTTTATTTTTTTTTTTTTTACAGTGTTGGTTTTTAAAATATATATACATACATGAAGAAAATAATTCAAAAAATGTAATATACATACATACAAATTTATACACACATGTAATTCAAAATAACTAAGGAAAATGCCTCAGAATTCATTTTAGTAGGAGACATTTCTATCTCCTTCCATTTGCAAAGTTGATTGTTCAGAATTCCATCTTGTAATATTCTGGCATTCGGTTCTTAAGAAAGTTGCCTCTGAACTTCATTTCGCTCTTCTATAACCTAGAGACACATTTTCATTAGGATTTTGGATCATATCATTAAAAAAAAAAAAAAAGGTCAGAAGCCTTAAGAGAAGTTAAAAAACTGTTCAAAAGTAGACTTTTTTTAAAATAAGGATTTTCATTCATCCTGCATGAATAACTCAAATTTTCATTTAAATGACAGCTAAATTTGTCGTAGAGTAAAAATACAAGTGGACAGTATTGAGAAAAAAAAATTTCTTTATAAAACTTTTAACCTGTTTCATCATCATCTTAAGGCAATCTAGCCTCTATTTTAACATTAAAAAATCCCAAACTGTGGCACCTGGGTGCTCAGTGGGTTAAGCGTCCAACTCTTTTTTTTGGCTCAGGTCATGATCTCATGATCTCAGGATTGTGAAATTCAGCCCCAAGTGAGGCTCTGTGCTCACACCAGAGTCTGCTGGAGATTCCTTTCCGTCCCCCTCACTCTACTCCTTTACCCTGCCCACGCTCTGTCTAAAAATATATATAAATTCTTAAAAAAAACAAAGAAAAAGAAAACCAATATTCACATTTATCTCAATTTACCTTCTATCCCTTTGTTCAGAAAATATACATAGAACATATATGAGAAGCCAAGAATTCCAAAAAGGTAGTAACTGTAGCTACAAATATAATAGTTCCTTGGATATTCCTATTAGGATAAAATTAAACGTTTAATCTATTTTAAATCTAATAATGGATTAAACCAAAGGGACATTATAAATAATATGGAAATACACAAATTTTTGTCCAAAATTTACCTGCTTTCAAATAAGCTTTTACACTCTTCAACTCCAGGTCTAGTGTTCTAAGATTAAGTTCAAGTTGTTTCATTTCAACTTTACTACATTACTCTTCTTAATTGCTCCCTAACCTTTTCATACAACATATCAGCACTTTTTCTTTTTTCTTGTTCTTGTTTTAAGGTCAATATGCAAATGCATGTGTTCATTTTAAAATTTGTTTTGTTAGCAATAAAAAGCTTATTTTATAATCTGGTTCCACATATGTTGTTTCATTATCCAAATGAAATTTTTCTATTGTCAATTTTTTTTTTCCTTTCTAGGGCTTCGGTTGTTAATTTCTCACTTCAATCTCTCCCAAATATAGTTGAAAAGAGGCAATGAGAAAGCATTATGTCACTTAGTAAGGTTTAGTCAGTAATAACTGGTAGATGACGGAAGGAAAGGAATTCTGAAATTATTCGGGGAAGTTAGAGTTGAAAATTACCATTTTCCCACATAGTCGTAAGTTATCTTTAATTAGGACAGATCACTGAGTTACTAATTAAAAAGAAGTTGGTATTTATCAACAAGTTTATAAATTCACTAGAAAGATTTTTACTTGACAAAATGTCACAGGTACCTCTAAAAATGATCTGCAGTGTAAGACTGGCATCAGCAGATGTCGTTTACACAACATACACCTGCAGATGACTGATCCAGCTTAGACTAGGGAGTCTAATATATTGCCCCGTACTTTTTATGTTTCTTCTTCAATATTCTCAACTTGCTGATTATTATACATTTTACGTCATTTGAAAACTTCTCTTAGAACACAGGATCCATATTAAATAAAGAATAAAAAGTAATATGTGCTTTCAGCATAGATTTTTGAATTAATTTTCTTTAAATAGGAGAGAAATGTTGGAAAAATTTAACCATTAATCATTTTCCTTTTTGCTTTTTAATCCCTGCATATGCTAAGAATAAACTGAAGTTTAAAAAAAATTTCTGTCTAGAGAAAAATCGACCATTTTACACACTGTTCGTGGGCATGTAAATTAATATAAACTTTCCTGAGAACAATTTAAAAATATGGATCAGAGACTTCGCTAAAAATTTTTATACTTTTACCCAACAATACTATTTTACAGAATCTATTCCAGGTAACCAAAAATGTAGAAACAGAATAAAATAAAAGGCACTCCTTATAGCATTAATTAAAATCTAGAAAAATGGAAACGGAGGAGGGGCAAGATGGCGGAAGAGTAGGGTCTCCAAATCACCTGTCCCCACCACAATACCTAGATAGCCTTCAAATTATCCTGAAAATCTACGAATTTGATCTGAGATTTAAAGAGAGAAACAGCTGGAATGCTACAGTGAGAAGAGTTCGCGCTTCTATCAAGGTAGGAAGATGAGGAAAAAAGAAATAAAAGGCCTTCAAGGGAGAGGGGCCCCGCGAGGAGCCTGGTTGAGGCCGGGGCGAGTGTCCCCAGGACAGGAGAGCACCGACCAGGAGAAGCAGGAGCTGCACCAACCTTCCCGGGGGGAAAAGGCCTCGCAGGGCGTTGGAATAGGACCCCAGGAGGGCGGAGGTGCCCTCAGGCTCCTTGGGGCAGTAACAGACACCTGCGCCCCAGGGGAGAGTGTGCCGAGCTCCCTAAGGGCTGCAGCACGCGCACGGCTGGACTTGGAGCAGCTCAGAGGGGCTCGGGTGGCGGCTCCGTGGAGGCGGCTGGGCCACCGGGAGCCCGAATCCAACAGCACAAGCCCAGGAGCACAGGGCGCCAGGAACGCAGTCCAGGATCTGGCCTCCCGCGGGGATAGGGAGAGCCCCAGGGAGAGGCCGGGAGGGCCCAGGACAGCGAGGACGCTCCTGCCCCGAGCTGAGCAGATCAGCGGCCCTGCCTCAGAGCCTCCAGGCCCTGCCAATGGAGAGCCCCGGAGTTACTGCGGGAGCTGACTCCAGGGCTCCAGAGCTGGCCCCGCCCCTGCGGTTGTTCCTCCTGGGGCCTCACGGGGTAAACAACCCCCACTGAGCCCTGCACCAGGCAGGGGGCAGAGCAGCTACCCCAAGTGCTAACACCTGAAAATCAGCACAACTGGCACAACCCTCGTCGTTAGGACTTCTAGTTTGGATTGCATCTCATTCAATTGATTTTCAATTTCTGCCTGATTGGATCTAAATTCTGCAGTCATGAAGTCTCTTGAGTCCTTTATGCTTTTTTCTAGAGCCACCAGTAGCGTTATAATAGTGCTTCTGAATTGGCTTTCTGACATTGAATTGTAACCCAGATTTTGTAACTCTGGGAGAGAGGAGTGTTTCTGATTCTTTCTTTTGAAATGAGGTTTTCCTTCTAGTCATTTTGCTCAGTGCAGAGTGGCCAAAAACAAGTTGTATTGGGAAAAGGAGAAAAAGAGAGGAGAGAAAGAAGGAAAGAAACGAGAAAAAGAAGAAAAAGGAAGAAAAAAAAGAAGAGAAATAGAAAGGAAAAAGGGGTGGGGGAAGCAAACAAATCCTAAAGCGCAAAGAAAAAAAAAAAAAAAACGTGGGGGAGTATCTTCTGATTCTGTATACTTTAAGTCCCTTGACTTCCTTTTGGAACTTGTCCGACTAGTTGGTATTCTGTTTGGATGCAATCCAAACTAGAAGTCCTAATGATGAGGGTTGACGAGGTGGAAGAGCCAGTGAGTGACATAGAAGACAAGTTGATGGCAAAGAGGGAAACTGAGGAAAAAAGAGACAAAGACCATGAAGATAGATTAAGGGAAATAAGTGACAGCTTGAGGAAGCAAAACCTACGTTTAATTGGGGTTCCTGAGGGTGCCGAAAGGGCCAGAGGGCCAGAATATGTATTTGAACAAATCATAGCTGAAAACTTTCCTAATCTGGGAAGGGAAAAGGGCATTCAGATCCAGGAAATAGAGAGGTCCCCCCCTAAAATCAATAAAAACCATTCAACACCTCGACATTTAATAGTGAAGCTTGCAAATTACAAAGGTAAAGAGATCCTTAAAGCAACAAGAGACAAGAAATCCCTGACTTTCATGGGGAGGAGTATTAGGGTAACAGCAGACCTCTCCACAGAGACCTGGCAGGACAGAAAGGGCTGGCAGGATATATTCAGGGTCCTAAATGACAAGAACATGCAACCAAGAATACTTTATCCAGCAAGGCTCTCATTCAAAATGGAAGGAGAGATAAAGAGCTTCCAAGACAGGCAGGAACTGAAAGAATATGTGACCTCCAAACCAGCTCTGCAAGAAATTTTAAGGGGGACTCTTAAAATTCCCCTTTAAGAAGAAGTTCAGTGGAACAATCCACAAAAACAAGGACTGAACAGATATCATGATGACACTAAACTCATACCTTTCAATAGTAACTCTGAACGTGAACGGGCTTAATGACCCCATCCAAAGGCACAGGGTTTCAGACTGGATAAAAAAGCAGGACCCATCTATTTGCTGTCTACAAGAGACTCATTTTAGACAGAAGGACACCTCCAGCCTGAAAATAAAAGGTTGGAGAACCATTTACCATTCAAATGATCCTCAAAAGAAAGCAGGGGTAGCCATCCTTAAGCCATCCTTATATCAGATAAACTAAAATTTACCCCGAAGACTGTAGTGAGAGATGAAGAGGGACACTATATCATACTTAAAGGATCTATCCAACAAGAGGACTTAACAATAATCAATATATATGCCCAAATGTGGGAGCTGCCAAATATATCAATTAGTAACCAAAGTGAAGAAATACTTAGATAATAATACACTTATACTTGGTGACTTCAATCTAGCTCTTTCTATACTCAATAGGTCTTCTAAGCACAACATCTCCAAAGAAACGAGAGCTTTAAATGATACACTGGACCAGATGGATTTCACAGATATCTACAGACCTTTACATCCAAACTCAACTGAATACACATTCTTCTCAAGTGCACGTGGAACTTTCTCCAGAATAGACCACATACTGGGTCACAAATCGGGTCTGAATCAATACCAAAAGATTGGGATCATCCGCTGCATATTCTCAGACCATAATGCCTTGAAATTAGAACTAAATCACAACAAGAAGTTTGGAAGGACCTCAAACACGTGGAGGTTAAGGACCATCTTGCTAAAAGATGAAAGGGTCAACCAGGAAATTAAGGAAGAATTAAAAAGATTCATGGAAACTAATCAGAATGAAGATACAACCGTTCAAAATCTTTGGGAAGCAGCAAAAGCAGTCCTAAGGGGGAAATACATCACAATACAAACATCCATTCAAAAACTGGAAAGAACCAAATACAAAAGCTAACCTTACACATAAAGGAGCTAGAGAAAAAACAGCAAATAGACCCTACAACCAGCAGAAGAAGAGTTAATAAAGATTCGAGCAGAACTCAATGAAATCAAGACCAGAAGAACTGTGGAACAGATCAACAGAACCAGAAGTTGGTTTTTTGAATTAATAAGATAGATAAACCATTAGCCAGCCTTATTAAAAAGAAGAGAGAGAAGACTCAAATTAATAAAATCATGAATGTGAAAGGAGAGATCACTACCAACACCAAGGAAATACAAACGATTTTAAAAACATATTATGGAAAAAAAAAACATATTATGGGGGTCCCTGGGTGGCTCAGCGGTTTGGCGCCTGCCTTTGGCCCAGGGCACGATCCTGGAGTCCCGGGATCGAGTCCCACGTCGGGCTTCTGACATGGAGACTGCTTCTCCCTCCTCCTGTGTCTCTGCCTCTGTCTCTCTATGTCTATCATAAATAAATAAATAAATCCTTAAAAAGTAAAAAAAATAAAAACATATTATGAACAGCTATACACCAATACATTAGGCAATCTAGAAGAAATGGGCGCATTCCTGGAAAGCCACAAACTACCCAAACCGGAACAGGAAGAAATAGAAAACCTGAACAGGCCAATAACCAGGGAGGAAATTGAGCAGTCATCACAAACCCCCCAAGACACAAAAGTCCAGGGCCAGATGGCTTCCCAGGGGAATTCTATCAAACATTAAAGAAGAAACCATACCTATTCTTCTAGAGCTGTTTGGAAAGATAGAAAGAGATGGAGTACTTCCAAATTCGTTCTATGAGGCCAGCATCACCTTAATTCCAAAACCAGACAAAGACCCCACCAAAAAGGAGAATTACAGACCAATATCCCTGATGAACATGGATGCAAAAATTCTCAACAAGATACTAGCCAATAGGATCCAATAGGACATTAAGAAAATTATTTAACATGACCAAGTAGGATTTATCCCCGGGACACAAGGTTGGTTTAACACCAAAAACATTGCTTTTAAAACAATCAATGTGATTCATCATATCAGCAAGAGAAAAGCCAAAAACCATATAATCCTCTCATTAGATGCAAAGAAAGCATTGGACAAAATACAGCATCCATTCCTGATCAAAACACTTCAGAGTGTAAGGATAGAGAGAACATTCCTCAACATCTTAAAAGCCATCTACGAAAAGCCCACAGCAAATATCCTTCTCAATGGGGAAGCACTGGGAGCCTTTCCCCTAAGATCAGGAAGAAGACAGGGATGTCCACTCTCACCACTGCTCTTCAACACAGTCCTGGAAGTCCTCGCCTCAGTAATCAGAGGGCAAAAAGACATTAAAGGCATTCATATTGGCAAAGAGGAAGTCAAACTCTCCCTCTTCGCCGAAGATATGATACTCTACATCGAAAACCCAAAAGCCTCCACCCCAAGATTGCTGGAACTCATACAGCAATTCGGCAGTGTGGCAGGATACAAAATCAATGCCCAGAAATCAGTGGTATTTCTCTACACTAACAATGAGACTGAAGAAAAAGAAATTAAGGAGTCCATCCCATTTACAATTGCACCCAAAAGCATAAGATACCTAGGAATAAACCTAACCAAAGAGGTAAAGGATCTATACCCTAAAAACTATAGAACACTTCTGAAAGAAATTGAGGAAGACACAAAGAGATGGAAAAATATTCCATGCTCATGGACTGGCAGAATTAATATTGTGAAAATGTCAATGTTATCCAGGGCAATTTACACGTTTAATGCAATCCCTATCAAAATACCATGGACTTTCTTCAGAGAGTTAGAACAAATTATTTTAAGATTTGTGTGGAATCAGAAACAACCCCAAATAGCCAGGGGAATTTTAAAAAAGAAAACCATAACTGGGGGCATCACAATGCCAGATTTCAGGTTGTACTACAAAGCTGTGGTCATCAAGACAGTGTGGTACTGGCACAAAAACAGACACATAGATCAATGGAACAGAATAGAGAACCCAGAAGTGGACCCTGAACTTTATGGTCAACTAATATTCGATAAAGCAGGAAAGAGTATCCACTGGAAGAAAGACAGTCTCTTCAGTAAATGGTGCTGGGAAAATTGGACATCCACATGTAGAAGAATGAAACTAGACCACTCTTTCACCATACACAAAGATAAACTCAAAATGGATGAAAGATCTAAATGTGAGACAGGATTCCATCAAAATCCTAGAGAAGAACACAGGCAACACCCTTTTTTAACTCAGCGACAGTAACTTCTTGCAAGATCCATCCACGAAGGCAAAAGAAACAAAAGCAAAAGTGAACTATTGGGACTTCACCAAGATAAGAATCTTTTGCACAGCAAAGGATATAGTCAACAAAATTAAAAGACAACCTACAGAATGGGAGAAGATATTTGCAAATGACGTATCAGATAAAGGGCTAGTTTCCAAGATCTATAAAGAACTTCTTAAACTCAACACCAAAGAAACAAACAATCCAATCATGAAATGGGGAAACGACACGAACAGAAATCTCACAGAGGAAGACATAGACATGGCCAACACGCACATGAGAAAATGCTCTGCATCACTTGCCATCAGGGAAATACAAATCAAAACCACAATGAGATACCACCTCCCACCAGTGAGAATGGGGAAAATTAACAAGGCATGAAACCACAAATGTTGGAGAGGATGTGGAGAAAAGGAACCCTCTTACACTGTTGGTGGGAATGTGAACTGGTGCAGCCACTCTGGAAAACTGTGGAGCTTCTTCAAAGAGTTAAAAATAGACCTGCCCTACGACCCAGCAATTGCACTGTTGGGGATTTACCTCAAAGATTTAGATGCAATGAAACGCCGGGACACCTGCACCCTGATGTTTCTAGCAGCAATGTCCACAATAGCCAAACTGTGGAAGGAGCCTCGGTGTCCATCGAAAGATGAATGGATAAAGAAGATGTGGTTTATGTATACAATGGAATATTACTCAGCCATTAGAAATGACAAATACCCACCATTTGCTTCAACGTGGATGGAACTGGAGGGTATTATGCTGAGTCAAGTAAGTCAATCGGAGAAGGACAAACAGTGTATGTTCTCATTCATTTGGGGAATATAAATAATAGTGAAAGGGAATAGAAGGGAAGGGGAAGAAATGTGGGAAATATCAGAAAGGGAGACAGAACATAAAGACTCCTAACTCTGGGAAACGAACTAGGGGTGGTGGAGGGGGAGGAGGGCGCGGGGTGGGGTTGGTTGGGTGGCAGGCACTGGTGGGGGCACTTGACGGGATGAGCACTGGGTGTTATTCTATATGTTGGTAAATTGAACACCAATAAAAAATTCTGTTTCTTGGTGTAGTGCTGACAGGCTATACAATGGAAAGAACAGACCTGTGCAACTCTTCTGCTACACCAAGAAACAGAATGCAAATTCTGGGAATTTAAAGGAAACATACCACACGTTTCACCTCCCTTTTACACTCACTCTACTCCACTGGGTCACGGTCTCCTACTCATCCCTGGAAGCATCCATTTCCTAAGATCCTGCACAGCGTTCGGCCATCATCATCACCACACTCCCCCCAAGGCCTTCAATTCTTTGTGTGCCCTGAGCGCACCATCTACTCCAAAGCACAAAAGGAAATATTTTCTTTCTGGGGTGGAAGGGTGGCTAGCGCACAGAATGTTGCCTGTCTATATGCATTACGTTTTTCTTTCCCTACCCCTGCCTTGGTTTTGGAGTTGTTCCATGATGACAGGACCTGATGTATAAAATTCGGTGTCGATTTGTTCATAAATACATACATATATATATATATATATATATATATATAGAATAAAACCTTTTGAATGTATATACATATATATATAGTTTATAATCTCAACTACTTGCAAAAAAAATAGTTGGTATGTACCTTGTTTTTGGCCTCTGTATTTCCTTTGTATAAAAACAGATTCTCTAGTGACACATTTTCCTCAAAGGCCGCATAACTGTGAGCGGTGTTGCCCTTTCTGTCCTGAAGACTCGTCTCAGCACCGTGTCAGTGCAAAACAGTCGCACATGCCTGTTCTTTCCATTGTGCAGCCTGTCAGCACTACACCAAGAAGCACAATATAAATTCTGGGAAATTAAAGGAAACATGCCACAAGTTTCACCTCCCTTTTACACTCAGCCAAGCTACTCTACTCCTCTGGGTCACGGTCTCCTACTCATCCCCAGAAGCATCCATTTCCTAAGCCCCTGGAAGTACAATATTTATGAGGGATTATTCACCACTCTATTAAAAGAAAAGCCTGTGTGTTTAGGAAGAGCAGACCTCAGGAGGCAACTCTACCTGGGTTGAACTCTGTCACTTCACCGTGACCACTTAGCCTTATCGCAATTTCCTCATCCACAAAAATGGGCATAAAAATAGTTATTCTCGGGTCGCCTGTCTGGCTCACTCTGAAGAGCATGTGACTCGATCTCGAGGGCCAGGGGTCCAAGCCCCGTGCTGTTTATAGAGGTTAGGAAAGAATAGTAATAATAGGATCTACACAGGCTGAGCAGGAGCTTCTCTGCGGAATGGGAGACCTCACCTTGGTACGTGGCTGGCATAGTGGCTACCAGCACAAGTACATACCCCCTCCAGGATGTCATGACCTGATCCCCTTGCTCTCATCTTCTGAATCTTAGGGCCGAGAGCGCCCATGACCTATTACAACCTGATGCTATCTCCTCCCATTTACACTCACCCAATCTACTCTAACTCCTCTGGGTCACGGTCTCCTACTCATGCCCAGAAGCATCGATTTCCTAAGCCCCTGTAAGTACAATATTTATGAGTGATTATTCACCACTCTATTAAGAGAAGCCTATGTGTTTAGGAAGAGCATGACCTCAGGAGGCAGCTCAACCTGGGTTGAGCTCTGTCACTTCACAGTGACCACTTAGCCTTATTGCAATTTCCTCATCTGATCTTATGGAATCATTCCTTTTGTGCATAGTACTTATGTGACTTTTAGTTGTATAAGTTAATTGATTTTTTTCTAACATCTTACAACATGAAATATACATACAGAAATACACATAAAACATTTATTTATTTATTATTTACGTAAAACTTTTAAAAGTTTTAAAATTGGTTAAAATGTCAGTAGCCATGTGATCACCATCTGGTTCAAGAAACCAAGCATCCTGAAAGCAACCTGTGTATTTCTTCCCATTCACAATCTCTTCATCCTCCTTACAGGTGGACATTTAAAAAAAGATTCCTGTTTTACACTAGACATAAAACCTAGTTTATGATTTATGAAAGCTCCCAGGCGCTATAGCTGAAGTCCTTATTTTTGAACTTCAGACATGGGATTGGTTATACCATATGAATTGGAGTAGTTCTGTGTTACAACCACCTTCTCTTCTATAGCTTGTCATCTCATGCTTTGTTCTGTCCTCCCCTATTCTCTATGCAGAAGTTACTTGTCGAGCACCATTTTCCTCTAGGTTAGTGATTTCTGAATTGTATTCATGAAACATTTCCTTACTTATGACCAAAAAGCTATTCCCTTTTCCATTTTCACATTGATTTCGCTACTCTGGACTTTTGTTTGTAACATGTGAATCTGGATCTCAAAAGAAATTCAACATTTTTTCTTTGTCATATTTGCTCTAGATTTTTTTTTTTTCGTATTTGCTGTTTACTCAATTTAGGAAGTTTTCTTCTTTGTAAAATGACTTTTTAAGTGACTAGCCATTGGACTTTGTCAAGTGGTTTTTATTTATTTATTGTAATGATCATATGATTTGTTTCCTATCAATCTCAACATAGCAAAGTTCATTGTTTTTTGACATTTTTTTTACTGATTTTTGACTGTTCAACTATCATTGTACCATTATTTGAGATAACCTTATTTGTTCATGATTTATTATCCTTCTCATATAATCTGCTGGAGTTAGTTTACTCATGGTTTATTTATAACTTTAATGTCTCCTTTTATGAGACTTCAGCCTATAATTTTGCTTTCTTGTTCTCTCTCATCAGATTTTCACAATATCCTGGGTAGCCTTATGTTGTGAGGTGGAAGTCTCTATTCTTCTGTGGATAAAGACTTTTTGAAAGTCTTTATGAAAGACTGAAGTTAGTTTTTCCTTTAGCGGAACTGACTTGTCGGGTTACTTGGGCCTGGACATTTTCTTTTTGATAAGGATATTGGTAACTATTTTATCTGACACTGAATAAGCAGGAGGAGTGACAGGCAGAGGGAGAGGGAGAAGCAGGCAAGGACCCTGATGCGGGCCTTGATTCGAGGACCCTGGAATCCTGACCTGAGTTGAAGGCAGGTGCTTAACCAACTGAGCCATCCAGGCACCCTCTGTTCAGTTTTTGTTGCATATATTTAAATTTGTTATTAAATATAAATTTGTTATTTTGTGGGTGAATTACTACACTTTATACTTTTTAATAGACTTTATTTTAAAGTATATACATTTTTGTTGTTATTTGCATGATATCTTTTCCTATCCTTTTATTGTCAACTCTTCTGTATTCCTGCTTTATTATAGCTTTTATGAATTACAGTTGGAGCTTTCTGAGGTAACAAGTCAAAGTCTTTACTTTCAACTAGAATATCTTCAGTACAGTTCATTAAAATGTATGATTTTTAAAATTTAAAATCTAACGTATTTTGTGTTTTCTTGTCCTGATTTTTCTTTGTTTCTTTTGGATTGGTTAGAGTTTTCCCTGCATACAGTTGTGAAGTTAATACATTCTCTTTCTGTTCTTTTAGTGGCTACCTTAGAAATTATGATGTGAATCCTTTATTGTAAAATCCTATTTTAATCTGTCTATTGTCATCTGGAAAAGATCCAGAGATCTTAGAACACTTTTGCCACATATGCTTTCCTGCCAACATAAGTGCTTTTATGTCCTGTATTTTAATTCTCTCTAGAAAACAAACAAAAACCCCTCACAACCTTGAAGACATCCTTATTTTGCTTTACATCAACGTCAGTATTCATTTAGTATAACCACCATTTTGTTTGTTCTACTGTCCATCATCCAGCTCAGCCTTGTCACTCAGGCTGATTTTTCACCTGTTTAAAGTAAAAAAGCTCTAGAATCTCCTGTATTGAGGGTTTGTGGCTATCAAACTATGTCTTTCTGTGTATCAGTACATGTTTTTATTTCCTTTCTTTTTTTTCATTTTATTAAATTATAATCGACATATGACATACTAGTTTCAGGCGTGCAACGTAAAATTTGGCATTTGTATACCTTGCACAATGAGCACCATAGTAAGTCTAGTTAACATCTCTCTGCATGCAGTCATGCCATTTGTTTTCTTGTAGTAAGAACTTTTCAGACGTATTTTCTGAAAACAACTTTCAAATTTGCAATATGTTATTATTGACGTATTATTTGCAATACGTCACCATGCTGTGCATGACTTCATTTTATAAGTGGAAGTTTGTACTTCTTGATCCCCTTTATCCATTTTTACCCATACAGCCTCACCCCCTTCCCTTTTGGCAACCACCCGTGTATTCTCTGTATTTCTGACTTTTTTTTTTTTATATTTCAGGTATAAGTGAAATCATACCATATTTGTCTTTCTCTGACTTTTTTCACTTAGCATTATACCCTCCAGGTTCATGCCAGTTGCAAATGGCTAGGTTTTATTTTATTTATTTTATGGCTGAATAGTATTCTTTTGTGTGTGTGTGTGTGTGTGTAAATCTTTTCCCATTCATCCCTCAAAGGACACTTGGGTTATTTCCATATCTTGGCTATTGTAAATAATGCTGCAATGAACATAGAGGTACATGTATCTTTTTGAATCTTCAGATAAATACCCAAAAGTGGAATTGTGGGATCATGTGAGTGTTGTATTTGTAAGTTTTTGACTGTTCTCCAGATTCTTTTCTGTGGTGGCCGCACCAATTTACAACATCACCAACAGTGCACTAGGGTCCCCTTTGCCCACAGCCTCCTCAATACTTGCTATTTCTTGTCTTTTTAATATTGGCCTTTCTCACAGGTGTGAAGCGATATCTCATTGTGATTTTGTTTTTTTTTTTTAATTTTTATTTATTTATGATAGTCACAGAGAGATAGAGAGAGAGGCAGAGACACAGGCAGAGGGAGAAGCAGGCTCCATGCACCGGGAGCCCGACGTGGGATTCGATCCCGGGTCTCCAGGATCGCGCCCTGGGCCAAAGGCAGGCGCCAAACCGCTGCGCCACCCAGGGATCCCTCATTGTGATTTTGATTTGCATTACTCTGATGATTTGTGATGTTGAGCATCTTCCCTTGTGCCTGTTTGCGATCTGTATGTCGTCTTTGGGAAAACATCTATTCAGATCCTCTATTTTTTAAAATTGAATTGTTTGTTTCTTGTTGATACTGAGCTATATGAATTTCTGTATATATTTTGGCTGTTAACACCTTATTGGATAGAATTGGCAGTTCTTCCATTTAGCAGATTGCCTTTTTTGTTGTTGGTTTCTTTGCTGTGCAGAAGCTTTTTAGTTTTATGTAGTCTCATTAATTTATTTTTGCTTTTTGATGCCACTGCCTTTGGAATCATAAGATCCAAAAAGAAAAAAAAATCTCCAAGAGCGATGTCAGAGAGCTTACCACCTATGTTTTCCTCTAGGAGTTTAATGATTTCAGGTCTTTCATTCAAGTCTTTAATCCATTTTGAGTTAATTTCTGTGTATGGTATGAGATGATGGTCCAGTTTCAGTCTTTTGTATGTAGGTGTCTAGTTATCCCAGCACCATTTATTGAGGAGATTGTCTTC
This sequence comes from Vulpes lagopus, assembly GCF_018345385.1. Lineage (NCBI taxonomy): Eukaryota > Metazoa > Chordata > Mammalia > Carnivora > Canidae > Vulpes > Vulpes lagopus. The sequence goes on along the minus strand of NW_024570638.1, from coordinate 62,074 downwards.
CTCCATTGTATATTCTTGCCTCTTTTGTTGTAAAGTAATTGGCCATATATGCCTGGGTTTATTACTGGGCTCTCTTTTCTGTCCCACGGATCTGTGTGTCTGTTTTTATGCCAAAGCATACATTTTGATTACTTTAGTTTTTAGATACTACAGCTTGAATTCAAGGAGTATATGTCTCAAACTAGTACTTTCTCAAGATTTGCTTTGGCTGGTTGGGATCTTTTGTGGTTCTATACAAATTTTATGATTGTTGTAGTTTTGTAGAAGATGCCACTAGAATTTCAATAGAGATTGCCTTGACTCTAGACTGGTCTGGTCAGTATGGACATTTTTGCACTATTCTTCAATCCATGAGCATGGAATATCTTTCAATTTATTGGTGTCATTGTCTCTCCTCAGGGTCTTATAGTTTTCAGAGTATAGATCGTTCACCTCCTTGGTTAAATTTATTCTTGGGTATTTTTTCATGCAATTTTAAATGGGATTTGTTTTCTTTGTCTCTCTTCCTGATAGTTTGTTGTTGGTGTACAGAAGTGCGACAGAATTTTGTATATCAGTTTTGAACCTGCAACTATACTGAATTCATTTATTAGTTCTAACGGTCTTTTCCATGGAGTCTTTAGGGTTTTCTGTGTATAAAATTGTGTTATCTACAAATAGTGATGGTTTTACCTCTCCCTTTACAATTTATTTGTTTTTCCTTCCAATTTATTTCCAACTTTATTTCTTTTTCCTGCCTAATTGCTGTGGCTGAGACTTCCAATACTGTATTAAAGCAAAGTGGTGAGAGTGAGCATCTTCACCTTGTTCCTGATCTTAAGCAGGAAACTTTCCCCTGTTGAGCATGATGCTAGCTGTGGACTGGTCATACATGGCCTTATATTTTGAGGTACATTTTGTCTATACACACTTTGTTGAGTTTTTCTGGGGTTTAATCCTGGTCTTTAATTGGCAACATGTTTATGTGTTTCCTCGTCTTGCCTGACTTTGTATGTATGTCTTTGTGTTAGGTGAAACAGCTACCTCTTCTAGTCCTGAGGTGTGGCCCTGTGTGGGAGACCATTTTTATTTATAACCTTGCTTTAGTGTTTGGTTATCTCTCATACTGTTTCCCCAATTATTCTATACCTGTGGGGCTCACAAACACAATCCACCCTGGTCACCAGAGTCTCATATTCAGTAGGCAGACTCTTTACCCAATTCCTCCTGTGTGGAAGCGTGGTTACTGTTTGTTATTGATTGGCTGATTTCCGAAGCACATGGTGGGTATTTGTCGTTTCTAATGGCTGAATAATATTCCATTGTATACATAGACCACATCATCTTTATCCATTCATCTTTCAATGGACACCGAGGCTCCTTCCACAGTTTCTTTAAGAAAAAAAGGAAAAAAGAAAAAGGTCACTGTGTTAGATCATGGCCCCAAAGAACTGCTGAAGCTTCTGGGCTTTGGCAGTGGAGCCAACCTGTTGGTCCCTGTCTACAGTTGGGATGAATTTCAAAACCCCACATGAGGCTATTTGACTCTTCCTGCTGTGCTTATAATATTTTCAATAAACCTCAGACAACAACAAATTCATTGAAGGAGAAAAGGGTTGGACACCTGGGGGCTCAGTCAAGCATCCCACTCTCAATTTCTGCTCAGGTCATGATCTCAGTGATGTCAGATCCATCCCCAAGTTGGGCCCGGAGCTGGGAGTGGAGCCTGCTTAGGATTCTCTCTCTCCTCCCTCCCCCACCCTTGAGCACATGCTTTCTCTCTTTCTTTCTCAAAAAAAAAAAAAAAGAAAAAAGAAAAGGGCTACTTCTGGCAATGGTTAGATTCTACATTCCATCATACCTGCTTGCTGGGAACACACAAGGCTTTCACCCACCTTCAGTCACTCCACTTGTTGGGTAACGTTTGTTGCCATTCACTCTCATCATAGCCTGGAGATAGTCACCTCAAAGCCTAGACATTGTATTTTTCCAGACTCTCAGGCATCTGCCAGCCTAACTCCCTTTCCTGTACTGATTCTAGGAAGCTTGGACTGTGGTGGCCCATGCTCATGTTTTTGATAGGAATTCCCAGTCCAAGTTATGATGGGGCAACCCTTTTCCCTTTCTGGAGTTGACTTCCATCCCTAGTAAGATGAGCTCCACCCTTTCCCCTCCATATGCTCTTCTTGGCCTTTCCTACAGAAATAGTTAACATTCTCACTTTTTTTTTTTTTTTTTAACATTCTCACTTTGATGAAGAAAGAGGTCATCACTCAATATCTGAATCATATTTCTTCCAAAGCAAGGAAGAATCAGACTTGTGAGGCAGTGGTTTTCTAACTTGCCTTAGAATCACCTGAAGACCTTGTTGACACACGGATTACTAGGCCCCAACCTCTAAAGTTTCTAATTTGATAGGTCTGTGTTTCTAACAAGTTCCTAGGTGATGCTAATACAATGCACTGGGAACAACTGTGCTAAGGGTTAGTCTCTATGAACAAAGCACAATGTGATCTTAAATAAGTCCAGGTGGAATTCAGAGATTGGCAGAATTTCAGACTCTTTACCCAACTCCTCCTGTGTGGAAGCGTGGTTACTGTTTGTTATTGATTGGCTGATTTCCAAAGCCTTGAGCCATCACTGACTGTCAAAGACATATGCACTGATGTGATGGTGTCATTGATTGACTGGAATTGGTTTTAGTTTTGTGTTGACCTATGGGATCATAGCAAAAGGACAGTCTCTATTTCTTGACTCTGGAGCATAAAACCTTTTTATTCTCACCTTTAGGAGCACATAGATTGTTCTTCCCTCTTCAAAAGAAGAGCTTCTCCCACAAGAAAGTGCATCAAAATCTCTTAGTGGAAGATATCACTAAGGGACGCCCATTAAAAATGCAGGGACAGAGGGGGACCCATCAGTGTCACTGGAAGTTATATGTCATTGGCGTTAACATCCACTGCTGCTGAAGATTTCACTAAACTAAAATACCATTCAGTAAAATATATCAGTGCTGCATTTTTATTCTTTTTTTTTTTTTGCATTTTTATTCTTTGTTTTTTCCTTATTAGCTAAAATCTGAACAATCTCTACACCCCAGGAACAAGGAAATAAAAGACACAGATGAAAGATTAAAGCTTCTTCTCTGACAGATTTTCCCTTATCATGATAATGTGCAAACCCATCTCTGAGGAGCTCTGTGGGTTCTTTTGGGGAGAATCAGTCATAGCCCTAAGCCTACCCTTCGAAGGCAGAAAATGGTCTTGAAAACGTCCAATGACAGAAGTGGCCATAACCACATGAAAGTGGCCATTCTCGGGGAGAAACACTGCATAGATGAAGACAATGACCAGTACTGGGTACATATGTTCACTTTATTTATTAAGTTGGAACCATTATATTTTTAAAAGATTTTATTTATTTCATAGAGAGGTAGAGAAAGAGGGAGAGAGAAAGAAAGCAAGCATGAGCAAGGTGATAGCAGAGGGAGAAGCAGACTCCCCACTGAGCCAGAAGCCCAATGTGGGACTCGATCCTAGGACCCCAGGATCACACCTTGAGCCAAAGGCAGAAGCTCAACTGACTGAGGCACCCAGGCACTCCAGGTTGTACCATTGTTTTATGGACTTTGTATAAGTTACAAATTCACATAAACAAGGAAATTATAATGCTGATGAGGAAGGAACAAAAAAGAACAGGTTGCAAAAAAAGAGCCATTGTTTTTCTTTACTTTTACTTCTGTTTTATTTTTAAGCAGAGGAATTTGGAGAGTCTTTCTGTAGTCCAGTCAGGCATATAGTTAAGATTGAGAATCAGAAAAGACCCTGAAGAGCCAGGGGAATATTAAAAAAGAAAACCACAGCTGGGGCCATCACAATGCCAGATTTCAGGTTGTACTACAAAGCTGTGGTCATTAAGACAGTGTGGTACTGGCACAAAAACAGACACATAGATCAATGGAACAGAATAGAGAATCCAGAAGTGGGACCTCAACTTTATGGTCAACTAATATTCGACAAAGCAGGAAAGACTATCCACTGGAAAAAAAGACAGTCTCTTCAATAAATGGTGCTGGGAAAATTGGACAGCCACATGCAGAAGAATGAGACTAGACCATTCTCCTACACCATATACAAAGATAAACTCAAAATGGATGAAAGATCTAAATGTGAGACAAGATTCCATCAAAATCCTAGAGGAGAACACAGGCAACACCCTTTTTGAACTTGGCCACAGCAACTTCTTGCAAGGTACATCCATGAAGGCAAGAGAAACAAAAGCAAAAATGAACTATTGGGACTTCATCAAGATAAGAAGCTTCTGCACAGCAAAAGAAACAGTCAACAAAACTAAAACACAACCTACAGAATGGGAGATGATATTTGCAAATGATGTATCAGGTAAAGGGCTAGTATCCAAGATCTGTAAAGGACTTTTTAAACTCAACACCAAAGAAACAATCCAATCATGAAATGGGCAAAATACATGAACAGAAGTTTCACAGAGGAAGACACAGACATGGCCAACAAGCACATGAGAAAATGCTCCACATCACTTGCCATCAGGGAAATACAAATCAAAACCACAATGAGATACCACCTCCCACCAGTGAGAATGGGGAAAATTAACAAGGCAGGAAACAAATGTTGGAGAGGGTGTGGAGAAATGAGAACCCTCCTGCACTGTCGGTGGGAATGTGAACTGGTGCAGCCACTCTGGAAAACTGTGGAGGTTCCTCAAAGAGTTAAAAATACAACTGCCCTACATACGACCCAGCAATTGCACTGCTGAGGATTTACCCCGAAGATACTGATGCAATGAAAGGGCAGGACACCTGCACCCCGATGTTTATAGTAGCAAGATCTACGATAGCCAAACTGTGGAAGGAGCCTCGGTGTCCATCGAAAGATGAATGGATAAAGAAGATTTGGTCTATGTATTCAATGGAATATTCCTCAGCCATTAGAAACGACAAATACCCACCACTTGCTTCAACGTGGATGGAACTGGAGGGTATTATGTTGAGTGAAATAAGTCCCATCGGAGGAGGACAAACATTATATGGTCTCATTCATTTGGGGAATATAAAAATTAATGAAAGGGAATAAAAGGGGAAAGGAGAGAAAAATGAGTGAAAAATATCAGTAAGGGTGACAAAACATGAGAGATACCTAACTCTGGGAAATGAACAAGGGGTAGTGGAAAGGGAGGTGGGTGGGGGGTTGGGGTGACTGGGTGATGGGCACCGAGGGGGGCACTTGGTGGGATGAGCACTGGGTGTTATTCTATATGTTGGCAAATTGAACTCAAAAAAAAAAAATGATGAAAATCCAACTGCAATTTAGCTTAGGCTAAATAAGAAATATCTGGGTTCATGCAATTAGGATTCAGGATGGGTCTTGATTCAAGCACAGCCACAGATTTAAGCAATACCAGAGGTCATTTCTGCCCTCTGCTAGTCTTTCATTAAGTGCTGAGTTAATGACTCAATCTACAGACAGACTCCAACGACGTGAAGAGACAATGGCTGCTACCTCCCCAGTCAGGTGTCCTTATAGCTTAGGAGCCAAAAGGGAAAAATGGTGGGAAGAAGGGAATGCTGGGACCCAGTTCAACACCCCTCCAATCAGTATGCAACTACAATCCTGGATATGGGAAATGGAATTTTTTTTTACATTATTGTCTTATCCAAAAGATTAAGTGTAAATATAGAAATTAAGATTGAATTGTATCTATATTACTATTTTGTGTTCAGAAATTATAAGTAGTTGTCATTTAAAATGTCATATTTTAAGAAAATACAGCATATTAAAGAATGAATGAATCTTATTCTATTAAAAGTTTTTTTTATTGAGTATTGATTTAAACTTAGAATTTTAAGTTGAAAGAATAAGAATTTTATTAAAACTGTAAATATTTAAAAAAAAATAGATAAATGGACTTTTAGTCCCCTTTATCTATTTCATCTATCCTCCCTCCCCTTTGGCAACCACCACTTTATTTTCTGTATTAAGAATATGGGTGGGCAGCCCAGGTGGCTCAGTGGTTTAGCGCTGCCTTCTGCCCAGCGCATGATCCTGGGGACCCAGGGTCGAGTCCCACGTCGGGCTTTCTGCATGGAACCTGCTTCTCCCTCTGCCCGTGTCTCTGCCCCTCTCTCTCTTCTGTATATTCTCATGAATGAATAAATAAATAACATCTTTTAAAAAAAGTATGGGTTTTTTCCACTCAAATCTGTAATGTTTAATTCTTCAAAGATAATGTTCAATTATCTTGAAGAATTGCAATACAAACGTTAAACCGAGTATACTCTTTTTATTGAAATTTTGTGCTCAAAATTTCTGAAACTCTACAAAGGAGAGTTTAGAGAAAAAAAAATCCCCTATATTCATTTATAAACAATCGGATTCTGTTCCAATGGAATAAAAATAAGATATGTCTTTCCTCTGATAAAATATTTTGTCAGTTTATAAATTTTCCCAGTTGTCTGAGATTTTTTGGTTTTGCATGGACAGTATAGTTTTTTTCTCTTTTTTAGTTTTGTTTCTTAAATTCCACATGTGAGTGAAATCATATGGTATTTGTCTTTTTATGACTTTTTCACTTAGCATAATAACCTCTAGGTCCAATCATGTTGTTGCAAAGTGCAAGATCTCATTCTTTTTTTATGGCTGAATAATGTCCCATTACGTACATATACATATACCTGTACATATATATGTATGTACGCACATCTTCATCCATTCATCTGTGGATGGACACTTGGGTTGCTTTCATATCTTGGCAATTTTAGTTAATGCTGTAATAAACATGGGTGTGCATATATCTTCTTAAATTAGTGCTTTCATTTTCTTTGGTTAAATACCCAGTAGTGGAATTTATTGGATCAAATGGTGATTATACTTTTAATTTTTTTGGAACCCCTTGTTTTCTACAGTGGCTGCACCAATTTGCATTCCCATAAATAGTGCAAAATGTTCCTTTTTTGCCACATCTTTACCAATATTAGTTACTTTTGTGTTTTTTATTTTAGCCATTGTGAGGTATAAAGTGATACCTCATTGTGGTTTGAATTTGCATTTCCCTGATAATTAGTGATGTTGAGCATCTTTTTATGTGTCTCTTGGCCATCTGCATGTCTTTGGGAAAATGTCTCTTTAGGTTCTCTGCTCATTTTTAACCAAATTATTTGGGTTTTTTTTGGGGTGTTGAGTTGTAGAAGTTCTTTATATATTTTAAATATTAACCTGTTATCAGATATATCATTTGCAAATATCTTCTTCTGTTCTATAGGTTGCCTTTTGGTTTGTTGATGATTTCCTTGCTCAATAAAAAGCCTTCTATTTTGTTGTAATTCCAATAGTTTAATTTTGCTTTTATTTTCCTTGTTCAGGAGACATATCCACAGAAATATTTCTACAGCCAATTTCAAAGAAATTACTGCCTATATGTTCTTTTAGGAGTCTTATGGTTTCAGGTATCACTCTTAGGTATTTAATACATCTTATTTTTATGGATGCTGTAAGAAGGTGGCCCAGTTTTTATTCTGTTGCAGGTAGCTGTCCAGTTTTCCAACACCATTTGTTGAAGTGGCTGTCTTTTCCCCCTTGTATATTTCTGCCTCCTATGTTGTAGATTAATTAACCATATAAATGTGGGTTTATTTCTGAATTCTTAATTTTGTTCCATTGATCTCGGTGACTGTTTTTGTAACAGTACCATATTGTTTTGATTACTATAGTTTTGCTATAGTGTATCTTGAAAACTGTGTTACATTCAGCTTTGTTCTTCTTTTTCAAGATTGCTCTGCTACTTGGCGGTCTCTTGTAGTTTCATACAAATTTTAGGATGCTTCTTTCTAGTTCTGTGAAAAATGTGGTATTTTAATTGCATTAGATCTGTAGATTGCTTTGGGTAATATGGTATTTTAACCATATTTATTATTTCAGTCCATGAGCCTGAAATATCTTTCCCTTTGTGTTGTCTTTGATTTCTTTCATTAATGTTTTATAGTTTTCAGAGTATAGGTTTTTACTTCCTTGGTTAAGTTTGTTCCTAGGTATTTTGTTATTTTTGGTGCAATTGCAAATGGGATTGTTTTCCTAATTTTTCTTTCTGCTACTTCATTACTGGAATATAGGTTTGCAGCAGATTTTTATGTTAATTTTGTATCCTGCAACCTTACTGAATTCATTTATCAGTTCTAATAGTTTTTTTGTGGAGTCTTAGAGTTTTCTATATAGTATCGTGTCTTCTAAAAATAGTGAAAATTTTACTTCTTACTGACCAATTTAGATGCCTTTCATTTCTTTTTTGTTGTCTGACTGCAATGACAAGGAGGTCCAGTAGTACATTGAATAAAAGTGGTGAGAGTGGACATCTTTGTCTTGTTCCTGATCTTAGGAGAAAGGATCTTAGTTTTTCACCACTGAGTATGATGTTAGCTTTGGGTTTGTCATATGTGTCCTTTATTATGTTCAGGTATATTTTGTTGAGAGTTTTTAGTCATGAGTGGATATTATACTTTGTCAAAGCTTTTTTGCATCTGTTGAGACAATCATATGATTTTTATCTTTCTCTTTTAATGTGATGTGTCAAGTAGACTGATTTGCAAATGTTGAACCACTCGCATCCCTGGAATAAATCCCACTCGATCTTGGTGAGTGATTTTTTGGAATATGTTGTTAGATTCAGTTTGCTAATATTTTGTTGAGGATTTTTGCATCTATGTTAATCAGAGATGTTGGCCTATAATTCTTTTTTTTTTTTTCTGGAGTCTTTATCTCATTTTGGTATTGGGGTAATGCTGGCCTCATAGAATGAATTTGGAAGCTTTCTTTTCTAATTTTTGGAATAGTTTGAGAAGAATAGATAGATTTAAAGAAGAGTTAAATGTTTGATAGAATTAATCTCTAAAGCCATCTGGTCCTGGACTTTTGTTTGTCAGGAGTTTATTGTTTATTGGCAATTTCTTTGCTGGTATCAGTCTGTTTAAATTTTCTATTTCTTCTTGTTTCAGTTATGGTAATTTGTATATTTCTAGGAATATATCCATTTCTTCTGGGTTGTCCAGTTTGTTGGCATATAGTTTTTCATAATATTCTCTTATAATTATGTTTCTGTGGTATCAGTTATTATTTCTCTTCCTTCATTTCTGATTTTATTTATTTGAGTCCTCTCTTTTTTTGATGAGTTTGGCTAAAGGTTTGTCAATTCTGGTGATCTTTGCAAAGAATCGGCTCCTGGGTTCCTTGATCTGCTCTTTTTATTTTTTCTTTCTAGTCTCTATTTCATTTATTTCTGCATTCTTCTTTATTATTTCCTTTCTACTAGTGCCCTTGGGCTTTGTTTGTTCTTTTTCTATCTCCTTTAGGTGAAAGATTAGGTTGCTTATTTGAGATTTTTCTTGTTTCTCAAGTTAGGCTTGTATTATTATAATCTATTTTAGAATAGCTTTTGCTGCATCCCAAAGATTTTAAATCATTGGGTCTTCATTTTTATTTGTCCTACAAGGTTTTTTATTTCCTCTTTCATTTCTAGGTTGACCCATTCATTATTTACTAGCATGTTATTTAGCCTCCATGTTTTTGTGTTACTTCCAGATTTTTTCTTGTGATCAATTTCTAGTTTTATACAGTTGTGGTTAGAAAATATTGTATGGTATGATTTGAGTCTTTTTGAGTTTACTGAGATATGTTTTGTGACCTAACATGTGATCTAATCTAGAGAATTTTTATGTGCACTTGCAAAGAATGTATATTCCACTGTTTTCGGAAGGTATATTCTGAACATATCTGTTAGGACCATCTGGTCCAATGTATGTATCATTCAAAGCCACTGTTTCATTGTTCATTTTCTGTCTGGATGATCTATCCATTGATGTAAATGGGGTGTTAAAGCCTCCTACTATTATTTTGTTACTGTCAATTTATCCTCTTATATATCTGTTAATAGTTGCTTTATGTATTTAGTGCTGCCATGTTGGGTACATAAAATTTTTTTTTTAATTTGTATTTATTTATGATAGTCACACACACACACACAGAGAGAGAGAGAGAGAGAAGCAGAGACATAGGCAGAGGGAGAAGCAGGCTCCATGCACCGGGAGCCTGACGTGGGATTCCATCCCGGGTCTCCAGGATCGCGCCCTGGGCCAAAGGCAGGCGCCAAACCGCTGTGCCACCCAGGGATCCCTACATAAATGTTTATAATCGTCATAACCTCTTGTCATTGTTCCCTTTATCATTATTTAGATTTTTGTCTCTTGTGACAGTATTTTTTAAAACTGTTTAATCAAGTAATCTCTATGCTTAATGTGGGGCTCAAATTTGTAACCCTGAAATCAATAGTCACATGCTATACCGACTCCGCCAGCCAAGTGCTCCAACAGTCTTTGTTTTAAGGTATATTTTATCTGATATAAGCATTGCTACCCTAGCTTTCTTTTTGCCTCCATTTTTAAAATATTTTTCCATTTCAATCTGCATGTGTCTTTACATCTAGAGTTTCCTTTAGGTTGCCTGTATATAGGCCTTGCTTTTTTATTGGTTCAGTCAACATGTTGTTGATTGGAACATTTAATCCATTTACATTCAAAGTAATTATTGATAGGTATGTGCTTATTGACATTTTGTTACTTGCATTATGGTTGTTTTTGTATCTCTTTGCTCCTTTTTCTTCTCTTCCTTTTTTCTTTTTTTTAAAGATTTTATTTATTTATTTATTCATGAGAGACACACAGAGAGAGAGAGTGGCACAGATATAGGCAGAGGGAAGAGAAGCAAGCTCCATGCAGGGACTCTGGGACCACGCCGAAGGCAGATGGTCAACCACTGAGCCACCCAGGTGTCCCTCTTTTTCTTTTCCTTATTGTTTAATGGCTTTCTTTAGTGAGATGCTTGGATTCCTTTCTCTTTATTTTTTGTGTATCTATTACTGGTTTTTGATTTGTGGTTACTATTACATTCATTTATAACATCTTATGCATATAGCAGTGTATGTTAAGTTGATAGTTGTTTAAGTTTGAGCAATTCTAAAAGCACTACCCTCCCATTTTGTGTATATAATGTCTTGCTTTTACATCCTTTATTTTGTAAATCCTTTGACTAATTTTTGTAGATATAATTAATTTTACTGCTTTTGTGCTTTAATCTCTGTGCTAGTTTTATAAGTGACTCATCTACTTTTATTATGATTGAATTTACCTGTGAAATATTTTTCTTTCATAATTTTCTTACTCCTGATTATGGCCTTTTCTTTCCATTCAGAAATTTCCTTTAACATTTCTTGTAAGGCTGATTTAGTGGTGATGAACTCTTTTAAGTTTTGTTTATCTGGTAAACTCTTTACCTTTTTTTCTGTTCTGAATGATAGCCTTCCTGGGTAGAATATTCTTTATGTAAATATGTAATATGTAAATATGATTCACATACTTACCTTTCAGCACTTTGAATATATCATGACACACTCTTCTGACCTGCAAAGTTTGTGCTGAAAAAATCAGCTGAAATTCTTGTGGGCTTTCTGTTGTATGTAACTGTTTTCTTTTGCTGCTTTTAAAATTCTCTCTTTATGACAACTTTTTGCCATTTTGATTATGCATTTTGGTTGGATTTCCTTGGTTTGATTTTGTTGGGAGCTCTCTGTGCTTCCTAGAGCTGGATGTTTGTTTTCTTTCCCAGTTTAGGGAAGTTTTCAGCTATTATTTCTTCAAATAAATTTTCTATTCCTCTTTCTTTCTCTTCTGCAATCTCTATAACATGAATGTTATGCTTTGTGATGCCACTGAGTTCTCTTAATTTAGTCTCATTTTTTACTGTATTTTTTTTTCTTTTTGCTGTTCAGCTTGGTCGCTATCCATTACTCTGTCTTCCAAATCACTGATAAATCTTCTGCCTTTTCTAATCTGCTAATCATTCCATCCAGTGTATTTTTAATTTCAGTTATTGATTTCTTCATCTCTGATTGGTTCTTCTTTATATTTTTTCTTTGTTGAGGGTCACACTGACCCTGTACTCTTCTCAAATGCAGTGAGTATCTTTATGATTATGTATCAAGCATATTACTTATCTGTTTTGCTTAGGTCTCTTGCTGTGGTTTTGTCCTATTCTTTCATTTAGATCATATTCCTTTGTCTCCTCATTTTGTCTAAGTCTCTGATTGTTTATATTCAGAAAGACAGCTACATATCCTGCTCTTGCCAGTAGTGTCCTTATGAAGAAGAGGTCCTGTTGTGCCCTGCAGTGCAGTGTCCCCTGTTCACCAGAACTTGGTGCTTTAGGGGTTTCTCCTATGTAGGTTGCATGCATCCTACTATTGTGGCTGAGCCACATTTGCCTTCAGTCCAGTAGGCTATAATGGCCCACCTTGCCTGTTGTGGCCTGGATTTTGTCCCTCTCCAGTTAAGGGGCCAGTCTTGGGCCATTGTTGGCCTGTAATATCAACAATCAGAATAGCAGTCTGCCTCAGCTGTTTTGCTGGGGCTGCAGTGATCCTGAACTGTAGGGTTCTCTCCTTATGCTGCCTCTTAGAGGTTTTTGTTGGTGAGCAGGGCCCATAGTTAGATCAGCCTTCTGCCCAGGCTACAGATGCACTGATTGGCTGGGCATTTCTCTGCACGGCCACTTATAAAGTTCATTTGCTGGATCTGCAGTTGAACTGGTTTATGTGATTATCTTCCCCTTTCCCCGGGGCAGGAGTCACTTTGGAGTCGCTCTGGTCCTTGCCAGGGTTGCTTACAGGATGAGACACAGCAGGAGCCACTTTGGAAGCACTCCTGCCAAGTGCTCCTGCCAAGTGGGGTGGATTGGATGGGCAGATCCTCTGGAGAATATGGGGGCAGGGTACACAGTGTTATCAAAGTAGTTAAGAGTGTTTGTGTTGATTCCTGCAAATGTCCAGACTATCTGGGCTTGGGGTAGGGGTGGCAATGTAGGCAGAAAAATGGAGCCTGCCAACTTTTTTGTTCTTAGAGAAATCTTCTAAACATCCTGACCTTCTAACGCTGGTTATCTTCGCATAGACCCCAGGTGATTTTTGACCTGTTCCTTCCATGCAGTATCTTGGGGTGGGAGGTTGGTTGTTGTGCTGTCTCTTGAAGGCAGGGACTCAGATTTCTATTACCTCTAGCTCTCCTAGAGCTAAGCCTGCTGATTTTTAAAGTACCCAGAATTAAGACCTTCTGGCTGTAAAAATTCTCCCAAGTTAAGTCCCATTGGTTTTCAAAGCCAGATGTTGTGGGGACTCATCTTCTATGTACATGTCCCCCATGTGGTGGGGGGCTGGTCTGCTCCTCTCTGTTCTCTGTGCTTGTGGTATCCTACTTGTTTGTGGTTAGTCTTGTCAGGTGTTTGGTTCCCAGTCGTGGCTCTGCCCCTCCTACTCTTTCTGATGTGGCCTCATTTTTATCATTAACTGTAGAAAGTCTGTTCTGCCCATCTTCATGTCATTTTCTAGGTTGGCAGTACTGATGTGGCTGTTATCTAGGTATGTTTATGGGAGAGATGAATTTAGAATCCTCCTACTTTGCCATCTAAAATCAAAAGCTGGGACACCTGGGTGGCTCAGCGGTTAAGTGTCTGCCTTTGGCTCAGGGCCTGATCCCGGATTCCTGGGATCGAGCCCTGCATCAGGCTCTGTGCGTGGAGCCTGCTTCTCCTCCCTCTGCCTGTGTCTCTGCCTCTTTGTCTGTGTCTCTCATGACAGAGAAATTAAAAAAATAAATAAAATCAAAAGCTGTTTGATATTCTTGATATATGCTGCCTTGTGCATATTTTGGTTGTAATATGTGATTAAATGCAAGGACTCTACTATGGTTTTGTGTTCCTCCAAAGCAACTGGCACAGTGCTTGGCCTATAGTGGATACATAATTCCATAATTTTTTTGTTAATAATTGTTTTTATTTGAAGTTTTATTTATTTTTTTAAAAAAGATCTTATTTATTTATTCATGACAGACAGAGAGAGAGGCAGAGACACAGGCAAAGGGAGAAGCAGTCTCCATGCAGGGAGCCCGACGTGGGACTCGATCTCCAGTCTCCAGGATCACACCCCGGGCCCAAGGTGGTCCTAAACCACTGGGCCACCAGGGCTGCCCTTTATTTGAATTTTAAAATATGATTCGGGAGGTATTTTTTAATTTTTATTTCTTTTTGAAAACATCTTTACTGAAATATAATTAATATACAATAAGCTGCCATAAAGTATATAATTTGTTTATATGTATATATGTTAATTACACAATCCAATTAGTTATATACCAATAAGACCCTAACCACAATTAAGGCAAGGAATGTAAATCACTCAAAAAGTTTCTGTGCCCCTTTGAAATAGTCTATTTCCATCCTCCCTGCCCTTTCTGCCATTCCAGGCAACAACTTGTCTGCTTTCTGGAACTGCAGATTCTGCATTTTCTAGAATTTTATATAAATGGAATCATACAGCATGTGCCATCTTTAATCTTGCTTATTTTGCAAAGAATTTTAAGTTCTGTGAATATTCATGCACAAGCTTTCACTTCTTTTGAGTATTATCTAGGAATGAAATGGTTAGATTATATGTCATGTATGTTTTACTTTTTTAAAAAACTCCAAAAACCAGATATACTTCCCTATTGGCATTATGTGGACTTTCCAGTTATTTTGCATCCATACCTTCACTTGGTATAGTCAGTCTTTTTAATTAGATATCCTAAATGTTGTGGTTTTAATTTGCATTTTCTCAATGACTGATGATGTTAAGCAAGTGCTTACTTGCCACCCATATATCTTTGGTGAAGTATCTGTTCAAATCTTTTGCTCATTTTTTTTTTAAAGATTTATTTATTTATTTGAGAGGGGGTGGGGAGAGAGATCCTGTGCCAGTGGGGGGAGGGGCAGAGAGGAAAAAAAGAATCCTAAACAGATCCTGCTGTGTGTGAAGCCCAATGGAGGGCTAGATCCGAAGACCCTCAAATCATGACCTGATCTATTGCTCATTTTTTAGTGGATTGCCTGTTTCTTGCTATTAACTTCTGAGAGTTTATATATATTTTGGATATAAGTCCTTCATCAGATATGTGACTTATAAATATTTTTTTCTTGGTCTGTGGTTTAGTTTTCCATTTTTGGACAGTATTTTTCCAAGAGCAGGTCTACATTTTGATGAACTCTAGTTTACTAATTTTTTTTTTTATGGCTCATGCTTTTGAAGTAGTATCTAAGAAATCTTTCATAGACTTGGTGACTTATAAACAGCAAACACTGATTTCTCACAGTTCTGTCATGCCCTCATGACCTATTCACCTCCCAAAGACCCTACCTCCTGATACCATCACCTGGGGGTTAGGTTTAAATGTATAAATTTTATGGAGAGACAAATATTCAGATCATATCATTCAACCCCTGCCTTCCACATTCGTGTCTTCTCACATGCAAAATACAAAATTCGTGTCTTCTCACATGCAAAATATGAAAAAGAAATTCATCCTGAGGCAAATTCTCCTTCAGCTGTGAACCTGTGAAATTAAATGTTTTGTGCTTCTAGAATACAGCGACAGGACAGACATAGTATAGACATTCCCATTCTAAAAGGAATAGGAAAGAAGAAAGAGGTAACAAGCCCCAAACAAGTCCCAAACCTTAAGGCTTTAGAGTAATCTTTAGCTGGATGCACTACCCTTAAAAGCCACAGAGGCAGAGGTCCTGTCTTTTGGCACACTAGGCAGAGGTTGGGCCCCCAAGGCTCTGGACAGCCCTGCCCTTAGGCTCTGAGTGGCCAGGCCTTGGGGCAGCTTTGTCCCTGTGCTTATCCCTTCAGCTATTCTCTGCAGTGAATTTCCCTCCATAACAGCACTTGAGCTCCCTAATCTCTTTATCTAATTTGGCTACACCCTTTTTGTTCTCTCCCTAATAGGATTTGTTCTATTTCCCAATGTGGATAGAGTGAGAATTTTCCAAATCTTAAAATTTTGCTTCCAGTTTGATTAACAATTCTGTCATTTCTCTTTTCTTGCATTTTACTATACGCAGTCAATAGAAGCCAAGACACACCTTCAACACTTTGCTTACATATTTCCTTGGCCAAATATTTAAATTTATCACTCACAAGTTCTATCATCCACAAAACAGGATACTAACAGAATTCAGCCAAGATCTTTGCCACTTTGTGACAAGGATCACTTCTACTCCATTGTCCAATAACACATTCTTCATTTCTGTATGAAATCTGATAAAGTTAAATTGTGTATCAGAACCCACAAAGTGGAGGCCTACTCACATCACAAATCTAAACCTAAGTCAGCCTGCACTTACAGGAAACACCTGTTAAGAAAACCTAACATACACAAGTCAAAATCCACTAACTCGGCTTTAGCTAGCTTATTTTACCCTAGACCTGCCAGCCTTATGAGGAAATCCTTGACCTTCCTAGTCAATCACACCCTATCTCTTCTAACATTTGATAAAAATCTCTTGGAGAAAGTGGTCCCCTGCGAACAAGGCAATGATGTTGGATTCCCCAGACTCCATAAGTATGAGAAATAAGTGTTCGTTGGTTATAAGCAATCCAATCTGTTTTCTTTTTCTTTCTTTTTTTTTTATAAGCAGTTCAAGTAGACTAACATGGTCTAATTTATTTCAGGAATAGTTTATAGTTTGCAATGTGAAGCTATTGCACACACCTTACCAGATCTATCCTTAAGTATTTAATATTTTTGATGCTATTACAAATGGCATTCATTAAATAGTTTTTTCATTAATACCTTTAATCAGGCTAAGAAAGTCCCATTTTATTCCTAGTTTGTCAAGAATTAAAACAATTAGTCATGGATGTTGGATTTTAGCAACTTTTTCTATATTAATTGATATTATATGGTTTGTTCTTTTTAATATTCTGAATTGCATTGTATGATTTTGAATATTAAGCAAATTTTGCATTGCTGGGATAAACCCTACTTATTCATGATGAATTATTCTCCTAGTACACTGTTGAATTTAAATTTGCTAAAATTTTTTAGAAGTTTTTCACATATATTCATGAGGGAACGTCTACATATTTCTTTTATAATAGTATCTATCTGGTTTTGGTTAAAGAGTAATGTGGGCTAAAAAAATGAGTTAAGATATATTCTTCCCCAAATTTTCTAGATAAGCTTGTAAAGAATTTGTTTTTAATTCTCATTAACCCTCATTGTTAGGACCTCCAGTTTGGATGGCATCTCATTTAATTGATTTTTAATATCGGCCTGATTAGATCTAAATTCTGTAGTCATGAAGTCTCTTCAATCCTTTATGCTTTTTTTCCAGAGCCACCAGTAGCTTTATAATTGTGCTTCTGAATTGGCTTTCTAACCTCGAATTGTAATCCAAATTCTGTAACTCTGTGGGAGAGAGTGCTGTTTCTGAGTCTTTCTTTTGTGATGAGTTCTTTCTAGTCATTTTGCTCAGTGCAGAGTGGTTAAAAACGAGTTGTACTGGAAAAAGGAAGGAAAAAAAAAGGAGGGGTATCCTCCGGTTCTATATACCATAGATCCCTCGACTTCCCCTGGAACTTTCCAGCGCTGCTGGGTCCAGAACTTGCTCTTCCCCTGTCCTTCCAGCTGGTCTTCTGGGGGAGGGGCGGGCTGTGCCATTTCTCAGGTGTGTGCACCTGGGGGAGCTGCCCCGCCCCCTGCCAGATGCCGGGCTCCGTGGTAGCTGTTTACTCCATGAGGCCTCTGTCCCCTGGCAGCCCTGCTCCGTCCCAGGCACAGGGTGACACCAGGAGGGACAACCCCACCGGCGGCGGCCAGGTCTCCCTGGCCCTGGAGGGCGCCCCCCGCCCCCTGCAGTGACTCCCGCTGTCTCCTAGCCCGCAGGGGCCTGGATGCTCCCCGGGGCAGGAGCGTCCTCGCTGTCCTGCGCCCTCCCCGCCTCGTCCTGTCCCGGGGCGAGCGCAGGATCCCGGCTGTGTCCCCGGCGCCCTGGGGTCGGGGCCTGCGCTGCTGGAGTCGCGCTCCTGGGGAGCCCCCTCCGCCCGGAGCCCCGCCCGACCCACCCGCTGCTCCCCGAGGCTTCAGGGCGCGCTCCAGCCCTTTATGGAGATGGGCGGGTGTGGGGGGCGCTCTCCCCCGGCGCCCCTCCTCTGTCAGTGACCCCGGGACCTGGAGGTCCCCCCACCCATCCCGCCCGGGTTCCCTGCTGAGCGCCTTTCCATGGGGAGGGATCCGGGGCGGATTGTAAAGCTCCCGCTGGTCCAGGGCTGGGCTTTCCCGCCCGGGAGGCTCTCCCCGCAGGCCTCAGCCCGGCTCCTCTGGGGCCCTCCCCACTGATTCTTTTTATTTTTTATTTTCTTTTCCGCCTTCCTACCTTGTTAGAAGCGAAAACCCTTCTCTCTGTAGCGTCCAGGCTGTTCTCTCTTTAAATCTCAGGTCGATTTCATAGGTGTTCAGGTGACTTGAAAGTTATCCAGGTAATTTGGTGGGGCAGGTGGCTTGGGGACCCTGCTCCTCCGCCGTCTTGACCCGCCTCCTGTTTTTCATTCTCTTGATTTTGCTTTGGTAGTTTGTAATTTTCAAGGAATTTATCTATTCATCCAAATCATTGAATTTATGGATATAAAGATAATTAACCACTGCTTATTTATAATTCTTTTATTTTCCCTGTAATCTATAGTTCTGTCATTGCTCTCATTTGTGACTTAGTAATTGGTGTTCTCTCTTTTCTTCTGATCATATGGCTAAATGTTTATCTATTTTTCTTATACTTCCAGAGAACCTGCTTTTGATTTTATTAATATCTTCTATATGTCAGCTTGTTCATTGATTTCTGTCTGATTGCCATTATTTTCTTTTTTTGTTAATTTTAAGTTTTAATCTTCATTTTTTTTATGATGGAAACTGAGGGCATTGATTTGATATATATTCTTTTCTAATATGCAGTTAGTCCTACTTTCTCCTGCTTTACTCGCAGCTTACAAATTTTTAATTGTGTATTTCCTAATAACTTAAGATATTTATACTTTCCTCTTTTCTTCCCCTCCTCTTTTGGATTTGCATTATTTTGGTTTCTAAATATTGGGGGTTTTTCCCAGATATCTATTTGTTATAGATATCCAGTATTATTCTAATGAGATCCGAGGACAATTTTGCATGACTTGAATTTTTATAAATTTATTAGGACTTGTTCTGTGGCACAGAAAATCATTTATCTTGCTCAGTGGTCCATGTGAACTTGAAAGAGATGTACATTCTTGTGTTGTTGGATAGAGTATTCCACAAATGTCACCTAGATTGAGTTAGTTCATAATATTGTTTATTTATTTTTAAGATTTTATTGATTCATGAGAGAGAGAGGCAGAGACACAGGCAGAGGGAGAAGCAGGCTCCCCACAAGAAGCCCCATGAA
Organism: Vulpes lagopus; assembly: GCF_018345385.1. NCBI lineage: Eukaryota > Metazoa > Chordata > Mammalia > Carnivora > Canidae > Vulpes > Vulpes lagopus. The sequence continues at coordinate 42,734 of NW_024570638.1, read as the reverse complement.
GGATTTGATTCCAGGTCCCCGGATCAGGACCTGAGCCGAAGGCAGACGCTCAACTGCTGAGCCATCCAGGCATCCCAGTTCATAGTATTATTTAAATCTTCCACATCCTTACTGATCTTCTGTCTACTTCTATCAATTATTGAAAAACTGACTTTAATTTGCAATCCTATCCGTTTTTGTTTCATATATTTTGAAGGCCTGTATGAAGTTCATAAACATTCAGATTATGTTCTTTTGATAAATTGATTTCATCATTATGATATAACACTTTTTAACTCTGGCAATATTCTTTGGTTTAAACTCTGCTTTAGCTAATTATTAATATAGCCACTGTAACTTTCATTTGATTTAATGTTAGTATGACCTATCATTCCATTCTTTTACTACTTATCTATTTTGTTTTAAAGATTTTATTTATTTATCTGAGAGAGAGAGAACAAGTGGTAGGAGGGACAGAGGGAGAAGCAGACTCCCTGCTCTGCAGGAAGCCCTACTTGGGGCTCAATCCCAGGACCCTGAGATCATGACTGAGCCAAAGGAAGCCGCTTAACCAACTGAGCCACCCCGGCATCCCATTTTTTACTATTTATCTATCTGTGCCTTTATATTTAAGTGAATTTCCTTGTTCTCTTTTCTGGCTGGAACCATGGAGGGTTCCATGAAAAGAAGAAAAAGAAGGTTCCTGCTGTGCTAGAAATCCTTAAGAAAAAAACAAAGAAATTTTGCAGTGTTGAAGATCAAGGATCTGAGAAAGAAGTTTGCCCAAAAGATGCTTTGAAAGGCAAGGAGGAGGCTTATCTATGAAAAATCTAAGCATCACCACACGGAATAAAGGGGGGGATGCACAGAACTGAGATTCAAATTGCTAGGATGACAAGAAAACTGACAACTTCTAGGTACTTGCAGAATCCAAATTGGCATTTGTTAACAGGATATCAATGGAGTGAGCCTAGAGGTTCAAAAGGTGTTACAGCTTCTTTGCCTTTGCCAGATCTTCACTGGCACCTTTGTTAAGATCGACAAACTTCAGATAAGATGCTAAGGATTGTGGAACCATATATAGCAGGAGGTGCCCAAACCTGAAGTTGGTGAATGAATTGATCTACAGGCATGGTTATGGCCAAATCAACAAGAAGCAAATTGCCCTGACAGAGAAAAACACATTGATTGCTCAATCTCTTGGTAAACATGGCATCATCAGCATGGAGGATCTGATTCACAAGGTCTGTACTGTTGGAAAATGTTTCAAAGAAGCAAACAACTTTTTAGGGCCCTTCAGATTATCTTTTCCATGAGGAGGCATGAAGAAAAAGACTACTCATTTTCTAGGAGGTGGAGATGTTAACAACAGGGAGGTCTAGATCAATAGGCTTATTAGAAGGATGAACTAAGTAAGGTATCTACTATGATTACTTTTGTAATCTGGTAAGTTAATAAATAACTATTTTCAAATTGAAAAGAAAAATAAAGTGAATTTCCTTTAGGCAGCATATAGCTGGATCTTGTTTTTATATCTAATCTGTTTATTTCCATTTTTTAATGCAAGTGTTTAGAATATTTATATATATATTTTTTTTTAGAATATTTATATTTAATGGGATCATCTACCATCATGTTATCCATTTTTTAATGATCTTGTCTTTACTTTGTTTCCTTTATTTCCTTTTTCTGACATCTTTTTGATTATTTAAAAATTACTTCATCTCCCCTGTTGACACATTGGCTATGTCTTTGTTGTATTGTAATAGTGGACAGTTCAGCATTTATATTATAGATATCCTTAATGCAACATGGTCTACTGTCAGGTAATTATACCACTATTTGTATAGTAAAAGAACCTTGTAACAGTATACAAGGTTTTATTTCTCCTTTCTTGGACTTAGTACTATTATTGTCATACATTTGACTTCTACATATGTTTCATGCTCTGCCATATAGTATTATTTCTGCCTTAGACAGTTGATCATTTTTGAAAGCAATTTAAATAATATGCAAAATGTATTTATATGTTCCTACATAGTTACTATTTCTGGTACTCTTCAGTCCTTTGTATAGACTGGGCTTTTTGTCTGATTTTGTTTTCCTTCTTGAAAAATTTCCTTCAGCATTTCAGGCAAGATGGGATGTGCAGATGATTAAGTCTTTCAGTTCTCTATTATTAAAAATTCTTTTGTTTCTCCAGTTTTATTGAGATTAAATTGACATATAACTTTGTGTAAGCTTTAGGTATATACAATGTAATGCTTTGAGACATGTATATATTGTGAAATGATTACCACAATAAAGTTAGCTAACACATCCATCGTCTCACATAGTTATAGTTTTTTCTTTTTTGGAGAAAATATGAAAACTTGAAGATCGCCTCTCTTAGCAGTGTTCAAATATGCAATACAGTGTTGGTAAGTATAGTTAACCGTGCTATACATTATATCCCCCAAGCTTATTCATCTTATAACTGGAAGTTCATTTCCTTTGACTTTCACTTTTACCCTTTCTGGCCCCTCCCTTTATACCCCTGGCAGTTACCAACTTGCTCTCTATGTCTATGAGTTTGGTGTTTTATAGATCCCACATATAAATTAGGTGATATAGTATTCATCTTTTTCTGACTTATTTTACTTATAATAATACCCTCTAGGTCTATCCATGGTGTCACAAATGGTAATTTACATTCTCACAACCCTGTACAAGAGTTCCTTTACTCCACATCCTTGTCAGGACTTGTTATTTCTTGTCTTTTTGATGATATCTTTTCTACCAGGTATGAAATAAGATCTCATTGTGGTTTTGATTTGTGTTTCCCTGATGATCATTGATATAGAGCATCTTTTCATATATTAGTTGGCTATTTGTATGTCTTCTTTGGAAAAATGGGTATTCAGGTCTTAGCCCATTTTTAAAATCAGATCTTTTTTTTTTTTTTTTTGCTATAGATTTTTCTGAGTTTTTTTTTTTTTTTTATAGATTTTGGATATTATCCTTTAAGTATTCTTGGCTCTCTTGTTAAATATTAGTTATGTGTGGGTTAACTGAATATGTGTGGGTTTGTTTCTGAGCTCTCAATTCTGTTCTATTGGTTTATGTGTCTATTTTTATGCAGTACCATACTGTTTTGAGTATAGTAGGTTTGTAGTATAGTTTGAAATTAAGAAGTGGATGTCTTCAGTTTTGTTCTTCTTCCTTGATTGCTTTGGCTAATCTGTTTTTTGTTTTTGTTTTTTGTTTTTTTTTTTTTTTGGTTCTAATAAAACAGGATAGCTTTGGGACTCTGTATTCATGTGGTTCTGCAGGCAGAGCTTTATGATCAGGTGGGGCCTCAGGTTGATCTTGCAATCAGGTAGGCTGCTTACTGTGTTCTGCTATTGTACAAGGTCTCTGACTGGCACCTATTTGGGAGGGGCCTACACCTGTATTCCCCGGTTGGGTGGGGCTAGACACTGTGCTTCATGGGCAGGTGGGGTTGCTATCTGTACTCGAGTACTCATTGAGTGAAGCCTCAGGATATTCTCTATGATTAGGCAAGGTCACTGACTGAGCTCCCTGTCTAGACCAGACCTTAGGCAGTGTTCAGCAATCAAGCAGGATCATAGGCTGGGCTCTTTTTATAGGCAGGAGTATAGGCTGGGCTTCTTGACTGGATGATACTACAGGCTGAGCTCTGAGGATGCTCACGGTCACTCTTTAGGTTCCCTGATTATGTGGGGGCCAGAGGCTATATTTAACAGTAGAGCAGGGCTGCTGTTTTGGCTCTTTCCAGAAACAAGGCTGTAGGATGAGCTCTCTGTTTGTCTTGGTTAACTGGCCAGGTTTTCTGTTGGGCAGAACTATGAATTTACTTCCCTGAATAGATGGGGCCATAGAACAGACTCCATGATTAGTTCTGCTTGTTGGCTGGGGACCCAAATCAGCTAGAACTGTTCGCTGAGCACCCTGGCCAGATGGAGCCTCCAGCTTAGTTCTGTAGATGAGCAGAACTGCTGGCTGGGATTTCTGCTCTGTTGTTGCTGCAAGCAGGATTGCTGTCCACCACGATCTTAGCACAGTTTGCTGCAGACCATGCCCCCATTCTATCTGAATCTGATCCCCAGTGGTTGATCTCTGCAGATTCTCAATGAATCAAAACCTGAGGTACCTCTCGGGAAGTGTTCTTCAACACTGGGAGAGCTGGATATCCACTTTAGACTATCTTTTTTCACTAGAGAAACTGTAGGCCCGGGGAGACCCTGCCAGTGTAGCATTGTGCTGGGCTGATGCCAGAGTATATCAGTTCTCTTACCCTTCTAATGTGTTTCTTCTCAGTTTCTCAAGAATGGTGCTTCAGCCTCACCTTCTGGGCTCTGGGATTTTCACAGTGTTGTCTTGTCTATGGATATGAAGCCTTCAGTGAGGAGGAATGACTTACGTCACTATTTTGATGACATCTAGTCTCTGAAAAATTCTTTATTTTGTTTTGTTTTGACAAAGAATCTCACTGAGATGTGGTATATTACCTTACTGAGTAAAAATTCTGAGTTGGCATTTTTTTCTTTTAATACTTCTAAAGATGTTGGTTCCCTGTTTCTTGGTTTGCCTAGTTTTTGACAAAAAGTCTGCTGTCATCCTCAAGTTTGTTCCTTCATAAGTAATGTCTTGTTTTTCTGATTGCTTTCAAGATTTCTCTTATTCCCTCATTTTAACCAATTTGATTATGATGTGTATGGGTATAGGTTTCCTTTTAATTTTTTTGTGCTTGTTGTTCATTGAAATTCCTGCCTCTGTGGGTTTGTTTTAATCAAATATGGAAGTTTTTCTGGCCATTATTTCTTCAAATTCCTCCCCTCTTCCCACCACTTTTGGGGATTTCAATACCATAAACACTAGGTCTTTTGAAATTGTCCCACAGCTCTTCTCATTTGTTTCATTTTCTTATGGTTATCTCATTTTCACAGGTCCTATAGCTTTAACTAGATGCTAACTAGTCACAAATCTGTATCTCTATCTTAGCCTTGTATCTTGAATTAAAACCCCATGAGGGTTTTTCCCCACAGTCTTTTGTCTCTGTATTTTGAATAGTTTCCTTTGTTAGGTCTTCAAGTTCCCTAACCTATTCTTCTGCAATGTATAATCTATCATTAATCAATCCAGTGTGTTTTGCATCTCAGATAGTGTAGATTCTATCTTTGTATATTAAATATTATACAGAAATATACAAAATGAAATAACAAAGCACAATATGGGGAGGTAGTCAATGTTACATGATAAGGTAAGGGAGATGACTACGTTGAGTCTTAAGGAATTTGTACTGAGGACCATAGAAATAGAAGCTTGCCAGAGAGAATGACATATGTGTGAAAGAGATATGGAACAACATAGTTTAATACCTACAAAAAGTTTGAATGGTTCAAGTATGGATTTGAAGCAGAAACCTTGGAAATTAAGGACACATGTAATTAGGGACAGATGAGGGTATTGGTTTGTCATGTGACACATTTGAATATGTTCACTTCTGCAATAGGACAATGGAAATGGCTTTATATAGGAGAAGTAATGTGATTTGATTTGCATTTTAGGAAAAGCACCCTGGAGGAAGTGACTATTTAGGAGTGTGCAAGTGGTATGAGTGGTGTGTGTGTGTGTGTGTGTGTGTAAAGGGGGTTAAATACAGAGTACTAAGAGAAATTATAAATATTTTTATGATAAATGATGTCAGGTATGGTGATAGTCTAAGCTGAAGCGATCCCTGTGGAGTTAAAGAAGAGGGGATAAAATGTAGAGCCACAAAGACTTGGTTAAGATTACAGGTAGAATATGAGAAAATAGGAAGATTCCTGGGATTTGGATTGATTGAATAGATGGGCTATGCAGAAGGACGAGCTAATTTAGATTTAAATTTAGATTTAGAACTGCTAAATTGGAAGTAGTGTATGTAGATGAAGATGTCTAGTGGGTAATGGTATGTCTTTAATTCAAGATACATGGCTAAGATAGAGGTACAGATTTGTGACTATTAGAGCCTAGTTAAAGCTGTAGAACGTGAAAATGAGATAAGCAGAAGGAAACGAGATGAGTGAAAAGAGGGTAGAAGAAAAAAATACTGGAAATGTCATTGATATTTAAAGAGTGGGATGAGGCACTGAGGAGGGCACTTGATGGGACGAGCACTAGGTGATATACTATATGTTGGCAAATTGACTTTTTAAAAAAAGATTTATTTATTCGTGACAGACACAGAGAGAGAGAGAGGCAGAGACGCAGGCAGACAGAGAAGCGGGTTCCATGCACGGAGCCTGATGTGGGACTCTATGTGGGACTCGATCCTGGGACTCCAGGATCACACCCTGGGCTGAAGGCAGGCACTTAACTGCTGAGCCACCCAGGTGTCCTGGCAAATTGAATTTAAATAGAAAAAGTAAAAATTAAAAAAAAAAAAAAGAGTGGTGATGAGAAAGTGGGACAAATGAAAGAGAAGCATAATAAAAAAAAGAAGGGAGAGAAAGAGGGAAGTATTATTATTATTTACAGATTTATTTATTCTAGAGAAGGGGGAGAAGGAGAGGGAGAGTCCCAAGCACACTCAGTGCTTAGCACAGATCCAGATATGGGGCTCAATCTCAGGACCCTGCGTTCACACTTGAGCTGAAACCAAGAGCTGGATGCACAACTAACTGCACCACTGAGGCACCTTGAAAGTATGTTTCAGTAATTAAGGAAAGAGAAAGCTTTAGGAGTGGAGGAGTAGTTTGAATATGGTCCAGTTAGTTCAAGTATGCTACATAAAAAACCATCCATTGAATTTTGTGAATCGGAGGTTATTGGAGATAGTAAGAGTCTTAAGGATAGTAAGAGTCTTAGTGGGGGTGGGTAGAAACTGGGTTATGGTGACTTAAAAGTAAAGAGAAGTTAAGGAACTAGAGCTGGTAGATATAGATTATTCTTCGGATTATTAAATGAAAAAGATAAAATACTAACTAGAGGAAAACTGAAATTGCAAAGGAAGGGATGTGTTAAGGTAAGAAATTCCTTGAAGAGACAGAATAATTTAATTATTATCAATTTCTAGAAATTATCAATTTCTAGACTTAAGAGTCAGAAATAATTAGGTTTAAATATTGCTATGCCATGTACTGCTTATATAATTTTAGATGAATTATAAAACCTTACCATAGCACAGTTTTCTTATTTGTAAGGTGGGGACAATAATAATATTTACCTCACAGGTAGGTATAAATCATGGTTTTGTGAAATTCTGAAGTTCATACAATTTGGGGAGACTTTTTAAGAAAAGGAACACAAAATTAAAAATATAAAATTAGATATGCTTTGGATATGACTTGTGCAATTGAATGCTTTGAAGTTTAAGGTTTAAATTTAAGGCCTCACAGTAAATCTGCCACTACTCATAAAATTCAATCTCAGAGGATTCAGTGCTGTAATGAAGTAGACCATGGTTTAATGTCTGGTTCATAGAAAAAGCTCAGTAGGTGTGTGATTATTTTTTGAACCTGGTTATAGACTGATCAGTAGAAGATGTTGAGAAGGGGAGCATAAAGACACAAGACAGAGATCACTGATAGGGTAAGACCCAGGTGAATAAGGACCAGTGAAGAGAATAAATTTTCAGAAAGTAGAAAGTCTTTTCCCAGTTTGAGGAAAAGGAGGTTATGAGTACACACAGAGTTTTTCGGTGTATAAGAGCTCTGGATTCAAGAAACTCAAGAATAATCACTTGTGTTTTATCAAAAGTTGAGGTAAAATTACCTGTGTTGTATAGGAGATCCCAGATTGATACATCGCTTTTGAGAACATCTGTATTATTCTTTTTTAGAAAAGATTTTATTCATTTATTTGACAGAGAAAGAGAGAGCACAAGCAGGGGGAGCAGGAGAGGGAGAAGCAGGCTCTGCACTTAGCAGGGAGCCCGACTCAGTGCTAGGATCATGATCTGAGTGGAAGGCAGATGCTTAACCAACTGAGTCACCCAGGTGCCCCAAGATCACCTGTATGATTCTTGTTGCCGTAGCAAGTCACACAAATTTAGTGGCTTAGGACAACACAAATTTATTACCTTATTGTCTGCAGCTCAGAAGCCCAAAACGGGGATCCCTGGGTGGCGCAGTGGTTTGGCGCTTGCCTTTGGCCCAGGGCGCAATCCTGGAGACCCGGGATCGAATCCCACATCAGGCTCCCGGTGCATGGAGCCTGCTTCTCCCTCTGCCTATGTCTCTGCCCCTCTCTCTCTCTCTCTCTCTCTGTGACTATCATAAATAAATAAAAATTAAAAAAAAAAAAAAAAAAAAGGAGCCCAAAACGGATCTGCATGGCTGTATTCCTTTTGATAGCTCTGGTGGAGAATCTGTATGTTGTCTTGTCCACTTTCTAAAGGCTGCCTGCATAGGTGGGCTCAAGGCCAGATCGTGCCTCTGCTTCCATCACCTTTTCTGACTCCAACCCTTCAAACTCCCTATTATAAGGATCCTTGTGATTACATTGGGCCCTCCTGGTTACTCCAAGATAATCTCCCTATCTCAAGGTTTTTAATTTAAGCATATCTGCAGAATCTCCTTGCCATTCACAGGTTCCAGGGATTAGGAAATGGATATCTTGGGATGGAGTGGTGGTTTATTCAACCTACCACAGCATCTAACTGAAACATAAATTGATGATTATTGATCCACTAAAAATATAACCCAACCTAATGGTTTGTTTGCAAACTTACGTTCTTGTATTAGAGAACAGTTCTCCTGTAGCTCATTCTTTATTATAATTTTCAGAAGTTTACATATATAGTAGATAATTTTATTTAATCCCTAGAATAGAAATCCATTTTCAGAAGAAACATACACTACAAGTATATAATTCTGGAAGATAATGAAGTAAACCATAGCCTCCTCAAAGAAGGAAATAGTTCCAGACAACTCTAGAAAATAGTTTTAGAGACACCTAACTCTGGGAAATGAACAAGGGGTAGTGGAAGGGGAAGTGGGTGGGGGTGAGGGGGTGGGGTGGGGGGGTTTGGGGTGACTGGGTGATGGGCACTGAGGGGGGGCACTTGGGATGAGCACTGGGTGTTATGCTATATGTTGGCAAATTGAACTCCAATAAAATTTTTTTAAAAAAAGAAAATAGTTTTAAAAAGTGATTAAAAGAGTACGACTTATAAAATTAATAGGAAGATATGTGGGTAGAGAGACCAGTGGGTATATAGACAGTTGGAATTTATTCTCTTTTTTTCCTCCCTTAAAATAAGTTTAAGTACAAAGAGTGAGTCAAATAGGAATAGCTGTCTTTGGCCACAGCCAAGTCTCCTGGGGCCTTCCCAGGCAGGTGCGTGCTTCCCTCACCCCTCTTGGGGCGCCTGGCGGGCCTGCTAGCAGGGCTCCCACAGGCCTGCCCTCCAGCTCCCGGCCGCGGAAGGTGGGCCTCAGCTGGAAGCTGGGTTCTACCCCCCGACCCCCCCCCCCCAGCAGCCCTGGGGGCTGGCTCCAGGCCCTGTGGAGCCGCCTGTCATCGCAGGGCGGGGACCAGACGGAGTCGGAGCCCCGCTCTCAGTGCCCAGGCCCGGTAGGTGTCTGGGAAGCAGGGTGCCTGCTCCTGGGTGTCTTCTCTTTCCAGCTTCTCCCGTGGCCCCCGGGGCCTGGCTCCACCTTCTCCTCTGCGGACCCCCGCTCCTTCCCGGCCAAGGCTGGGGAGGGCCCCGGCCCACTCCTCCCCAGGCGAGGATGCGAACACTCAGCGCAGCTTGGCGGCCTCCTCGTCTTCTTGGAGCCACTGGCGCTCCCCAGCCCCAGGAGCCGGTCAGGAGCCGGTCCCTGCCCCGTCCTCCGGGTCCCCCTGCTCTCCTGCCCTCCCCGGGGCCCCCTTGCCCTCTCGGGACCCCTCTGTCCTTCCTGGAGCACCCCCAGCCCGCCCTCCCGCTCTGCCTGCGGCCCAGCCCCGCGCTGCCCGCCCTGCCCGGCTGACCCCGGGCTTCCTTCTTTCCTCCCCCTGTGCCCGCACATCCACCCGCTCACTAGGTCCCACCGAATTCCGTGTGTTAGCGCCCGGGTTCCCGGAACTGCATCTGATGGCTCTTTCTGTAGCCCTCGAGTCCTCCCTCCGCAGTCACTGATGCGGGCTTTCAAAAATGTGATCAAAGGGAATAAAGGGGAAAGGAGCAAAAATGAGTGGGAAATATCAGAAAGGGAGACAGAGCATGGAAGACTCCTAACTCTGGGAAACGAACTAGGGGTGGTGGAAGGGGAGGAGGGCGGGGGGGGGGGGTGACTGGGTGACAGGCACTGAGGGGGGCACTTGACGGGAGGAGCCCTGGGTGTTATTCTAAATGTTGGCAAATTGAACACCAATAAAAAAATAAGTTTATAAAAAAAAAATCTGAGCCTCTTGCGCTCCTGCTTTAAAACTGTTAAATGACTTCTCATTGGCTTTTGGATAAAGTTCTTCCATTCTTACCAGGGCGAATTAGAAACTTCACTCAAGTCCTGGGCTCTCGCTCCGAACGGACTTCTTGCCACTCAACCCTCACCCGCTACATTCCAACCATTTCTACTTTGCACATGATGATTGCTTCTACTCCAAACATTCTCACTGTGGGTTTTTCCTTCCCCCGCGATGGCACTCCCTCCTAGTCTCTGCCTGGCTGCTCCAAGTCAACATTTCAGTTTTAATGGAACCATCTCTTCTGGGAAGGCATAGCTCTTGTCTTAGAGCTTTTTGTGCTCTTTGAGTCAGCATTAGATTAGATTAAATTAGATTTTCTTGCAATTTCCTCTTGTACCCCATATTTCCCTAGTTTTAACATTGTATTTCATTTAACTACTTATTAATTGTCTGTACTTCCAAATAGATTGTGAACTCTATGAGGGCAGTTGGCTATATTTTCTCTTGGCTACTGTGTCAAAGTAATCAACACAGTGCTCACAGTGCTTAGTGACTTCAAATAAATATTTGCTAAATAAAATGTGAAAAATTGACCTCAAAAACTATTTTAAAAGTCTGGTAATATTACCTGTCATTCAAATTATCACAGAATCTTACATTTAATAAACTGTGTATTGTAAATGTGATGGGTTTTTCATAATTATATTTTTCTGTATTTTTGTGCACATAGTAGAAATAAATTATTGTATTTTTATAAAAGACTCAGTTGTGCATGAACAGAGTAATACTCAAAGTTTATCTTCATTTTCTACCTTATACATATTTTGATTTGTACCTGTTGAGTTTTCACTGCATTAATACACATTTATCTATATACATATATCTACAGAAATACATGTAGATTTTTTGAGCAAATGAAATAATACTTTATGCATAATTATAAAACTTTCAATGAACATGTCCTAGTAATTGTTCCATGGTGATACATTAATTTCTTACTCTTAGGAGTTGCATATCATTAAATAGTATTTTTACTTTGTAATATATCCCAATTCGTAAACTAACCTCTGTATTGACAGACATGTATTATTTAAAGTTTTTCACTATTATAAATAATGCTGCGATAAACATCCTTGTTAGAATATCTTTGTGCCCATGCTTGGACATTTCTATAGCATAAATTTATGGATATAAAATTACTTGGCCAAAGAATATGTAAAATTTTAACTATGAAAAGTAATATTGATTTGTTTTACAAAAGGACTTTGTTAATTGGTTTTCTCATGAAGAATGCATAAGATTGTTCCTTGCCCCAAATCCTGTGAACAGTGGATATAATCAATATTTTTAATTTTTGCCAGTTTGATGGTATAAAATGACATCTCCCTTTTATTTTAGGCTGCATTTTTACAATGACTAGGAAAGTTGAACATTTTTTCATATGCTTATTGTCTATTTAAATTTCCTCTTTGAACTATATATTCAATGTGCATTTTTCTGTCAAGGTGCCTTTTAGAAGTTCTTTATATATTCTTTGTCAGTTACATATGTTGCAAATATTTTTAATTTTTGCTTATGATATCATGCAATAAAAATTTTAAAATCATGTAATCAGATCTTTCCATTTTTTCCCTTGGTTATGAGTGTTATTTAGTAAAGTCATTCCTATCCCAAGTTATAAAAATTTATATTACTTTTCCTTTAATACTTTGAGGTTGCTTAGCATTTTATATTTTATTCCATTTAGAACCTTTTACATGATATGAGGTAGAAATACAATGTAATTTATTCCCCAAATGGTAGATATATATCCAAATCATTTTATTGAATTGCATATTCTTTCACCAGTGAAAATATCAAATTTTTACAGCTAGAAATGTCCATAACTATGGATCTCTTTCTGGGTTTCATACTCACTTTTCCTATTTATTTGTTAATGTCTTTTCCAAATTTCCCCGTTTAAGTCACTATTTATTTTGCATACTTTGATTGCATGATTTGATAAAGCAAATCCTCCTGTCACTATTGTTTCTCTTTTCCATATATATTGTAGAATTAGTTCTCCAAATTTCATAAAAATGGTGTTGGACTTTTTGCTTGGTATTACACTGAATTTAAAGATTAATATGTGCAGAACAGAATTATTGACAATATTGACTTAATCTCTCAACCTGTTTCATTGTCCATGAAATAGAAATAACTTCATGTATTATTTTAAGGTATAATATGATGTAATCCATGTGTACTACTAGAACCAGAGCCTGTAACATTAAAAACACTCAATAAATGTTAGTTGTTCTAATTACCTTTATTATTAGGAACATGGCGTTTCTCTCTTTTTATTTAGGTCTTTTTTTTTTCCCTTGGTATTATTCTCCAAGGAGTTACAGTCTTTTTTTAAAATAGAATTTGCACATTTTTAATGTTTGTTTCTAGATATATGATAATGTAGTTACTACTGTGAATAAGTTTTTCTTCTCCGAATCATGTTTTATTCAGGGAAGAATTAAATTCAAATTTTTAATTAATTAATTTTTAAATAGATTTTATTTATTTATTCATGAGAGACACACACAGAGAGGCAGAGCCATAGGCAGAGGGAGAAGCAGGCTCTCTGCAGGAAGCCCAATGCAGGGACTCGATTTTAGGACTCTGGGATCATGACTTGCACCAAAGGCAGACATTCAACCACTGAGCCACCCAGGTGCTCCTTTCAGATATATTTTAAATGCAATAAAATGCATAGATAGTAAGCATTCAGTTCAAAATTTGACATATGACTACATCCATATAAAACATCATCAAATTAAGATATGCAACATTTCTATTACCCTTGGAAGTTACACTGTGCTTTTTAGTGAATATGCCCCTTCCCACAAATATCCTTTTGATTTTTATCATGTCTTAGGTATCTATTGCTGTTTAAATGATTTCCCCAAACTTTGTGGTTTGAAATAGAAATTTTTACTATCTCTTATAAGTTTTGCAGGTCAGGACTCTGAGACTCCATTGTTTAGATTGTTTCACTCAGGGTATTTCATGAGACTCTCACGTGTCAGCAAGGCCCAGGACTGCAGTGAGCTGAATGTATGAATGGGGCTGGAGGATCTTCTTCCAAGGTAGCTTATTCTCAGGGCCAGCAAGATGCTCATGACATGGTGGCTGGCTTCCGGGAGTGAGCAATTCAAGTGAGGCTGCGGCAGAAACTGCAATGTATTTTATGACTTAACTCTGGAAGTCACACATTGTCATTTTATGATATTGTATTAGTCACATGGCCAGACATGGTTCAGTGTAGGAGGGGATGAAAACCAGAAGACAAGGATCACCAAGCGCTATATCACTATATATTAGTCTTACTTTTTTTTTGAAATTCACATAAATGGAATCATACAGTACATGTATTTTTGTGTTTGGCTTCTTTTGCTTAAGATACTGTCTGTGAGGTTTATGTCATTGAGTGTGGCAGTGATTGTTATTTATGCTGCTGATTAGCATGCTGTCATATCAATGTGATATAGTTTGATTACTTGTCATTCCTTTGATATTTGTATGGTTCAAATTTGGTGCTATTATGATTAAACATTCCATGTCTATGTCATTTTGTGTACATGTTTCATTACCGAGGAATGGATTTGCTCAGTCAGAGGGTAAGATTATATTTAACTTGTAAGGAATGATCAAAATGTTTTCTAAAATTATGGTGCCATTTCACACATGAGCAATGTATGAGAGTTCCAGTTGTTCCACATTCTTAGAACATTTGGTATTCAGTGATATTTAGCCATGCTAGTGGTTATGTGCTAGTGGTATCTCACTACACTTTTAATTTGCATTGCCTTAATGGAAAATAATGTTATTGATGCTATGTGTTCACTTATGAAATGCCTGTTCAAATCTTTTTATTATTGACATGTAGGGATCATATAAAATATTTTCTTTTTAATCTGCTTTGTTGAAGTATATTTTACATCAAGTAAATTGCAGCCACTTTAAGTGCTCCGTTTGATGAGTTTGAGAAAGGTACATAGCTGTAACCACTACCCTAATGATGATATAGAACACCCTAGAAAACAGCCTGGCAGCTTCTGACAAAAGTAGACACACCCTTACCATACACCAGCAACTTTAGCCCCAAACATTCATCCATTAAATAATTTTAAGCAAAGCATTGATATGTGGGGGGTTATTTTTGTATTTAAAAATTTACATATAGTAAAATTGACTTCTTTGGTGTACATTTTTTTAAAGTTTCTATTTATTCATGAGAGACAGAGAGAGAGAGAGAGAGAAATGCAGAGACATAGGCAAAGAGAGAAGCAGGCTGCAGGGAGCCAGACATGGTACTTGATGCCAGGACTCCAGAATCACACCCTGGGCTGAAGGCAGACGCCCAACCGCTGAGCCACCCAGGCGTCCCTTTGGTGTACATTTCTGTGAATTTTAACACATGCATGGATATAACCATTGTGAATATATATAAAGAGCAGTTTCATAATGACAAAACACTCCCTCATGCTATCCTTTTATGATCATACACTCCCCCACCTCTAACCCTTGGAAAATAATGATCTGTTCTCTCTAACCACAGATTTGTCTTTTTGAGAGTATCATATAAATGGAATGATACCATATGTAACCTTTTGAGATGGGGTTCTTTCACTGAGCGCATTATGCCTTTGAGATTCATCCAAATTGTATTACATTATAATGATACACCATAGCTTGTTTACATATTTATCTGTTGAAAGATACTTTATCTTTAAATTTGGAAGAAGTCTAGGTTATCAATTTCTTTTTTTTTAATACATAGTACGTGTCTAAATACTAGTCAACTCATATTATAGTTGTGTCTTGTGTAGGACAACTTTGCCTATACCAAGGTCATGAATATGTTCTCTCATGTTTCCTTCTAGCTTTATGGTTTTTGTTTTTACATTTTGGTCTCTGTTCATCTGGGCCCTCCAGGAAGCAGATGCCAAGATGAGTTATAAATCAAAGAGATTTATAGGAGTTACAACTATGAAAGTTAAAGGGGAGAAGGAGCAGAATGGGTAGAGAAAGCTTTCAGATGATGCTGAGCTGATCTCTATGAAAAGCAAGGGAGAAGGATGGAGGATTACGTAGAAAGAATATCAGGCTGTGACATAGCTGAGAGAAAGTCTTGGAAAGCCCATTGGAGATCTCAAGTACAAAGAATGCCCATGGAGGAGTCCCACACTGGCCAAAACAGCAAATATTTATAGCACAGTGTGTTCAATCATCATGGGCTGGGGGATGCTCAGGAGGCAAGTGGACTCAGCTCAAAGGCTGAGGCAGAGCCTGAAGTCATCCACAGCTGGAGGCTTTCAGGAACCTGTGCTCTTTTTTAAAAAAGATTTTATTTATTTATTCATGAGAGAGAGAGAGAGAGGCAGAGACACAAGCATGCTCTATGCAGGGAGTCTGATGTGGGACTTGATCCCGGTACTCCAGGATCATGTCCTGGGCTGAAGGCAGGCGCTAAACCGCTGAGCCACCCAGGGATCATGAACCTGTGCTCTTTGCTTCAGGTTCCCTCTTGAAGGAAAACATGATCAGCACCTGCGTGGTCTTCATGGCTGCCACAATTCAGGCTTTACATCACACGTATTTCTCTTTACACATTTCAGGCACAGTTCCTCCATAGTTCTTATGAACCTTTCTTCCAGAGAATAAACTTAAAAGAGGGAGGTTTCTGGGTCAAATTGCATTCTTCATTGATGCAGTTAGTTCTGGTGTTGAAACTCCTATGCATCATATCCCTTCTCCATCCATCCTAAATTTCCTTGTCTTCAGGTATCCCCTCTGTTCGTCATGACAACTTATAGTGTGATCCAAACTCCTGAGTGGTCTGAGCCCTGGGCCTACACAATTCTTAGGCTACCTTTGCTGCATTTGCTCATTCACAGCTGTAATTGGGAAAGGGGGTACCAAGAAGCACTCAAGATCACCTGAATTTCATATATTCCTCCCTGCTACCATTGTGTGACATTAGGTCTAGTTTTCCCTGTTGATCAGTATTATTTATGCCTGCTAATGTGGTGAGAACTCTTCCGACCTCCTGGTTCCTGGGTACAAGGACATGGGGTGTCTAGGTGGCAGCCATGGCAGCTGTAGCTTATAGTTCAATAGAGGCTTGCTGTTCCCTTTGGGGATCTAGACTTTTAAATTTTCAAGTCCAGAGTTGCAGGAAGAAAAGCACAAGGTTCCTTAGTGGCTATAAGGAATAATGCTAACTGGGATGTCTCCTGTTTCCATCCTTTGGTTTCCAGACCCATGTATTTCACTGGTTCTTCCAGGGTGGAATGGGCACAATTTAATCCACCTGCCACCAAATGGCCAAGTGGTCTCCTTAAGGAATAGAGTCACACCAGGTTATTGGCCTCTGTTGCTATCATGGTGGATATTAAGAGGCAACAGTAGTTTGATTGGCCTTGGTAAGAGGAAATTGATGATTTTGGACTCATGTGTAGCCTCCATCTCTCCTACTGTGACCACTTATTTCATGTACTCAATGTGCCAGGTTCAGTATAAATGAGGACAATGGTTGGCTAACATCAATTAGCTAAATCATTTTATCTACTAAGTTGTTCGGTGCCTCCTCTGTGGTGATGTCTTCTAGTAGGCAATTACATGTAATATGGAAAATTTCATATGCCATATGCCTCCACTTAGTATCTGTTTCTGACCTTTCAGTTTATTTTCTTCTATGCCCTTGCTCAGCAGGCCAAGCAATTTGCCACCACCATGAGTCCCTATATATTCTTATTTTGAGCCTCTTCTTTCTTGTGGAGTGGATAAGCCAGACACACTGCTCATAACTTCTTGCATTAGGAAAAATTTCCTTCAACACTGTCATTTAAGATCATCCCTAACAATGGCTATAGGAGCTACCATCTCTTCTCTCTCTCTCTCTCTCTCTCTCCGTCATCTCCACCACCTATTTTTGTCTTGATTCCACATACTTAGACAACCCATCTGAAAACCAATCTCTGGATTTTTCTCCTCATTCAGTTGCTATGAAGAAGGAAATCCAATATTTGGTGGATCTCTTTGGGTTCTGGTAGATAACATTCCACACTGCCAAGTACTAATCCAGCACATAATGTATGGACATGGAAGGCTGTCATATAAGCTGGGCCTGGGAAAGAAAAGAGTTCTGTAGTAGGTCTAAGGCTATGATGTAAGCTGTACTGCTCCTTGGACAATACAATCTGACGTTTCTGGTTTTGGACCTATCAATGATAGAAGAAGATGCAGTGTGGAGATTATGGCAAATCCAAGTAGATAATAACAAATTTAAGGAGGTTCTTTCTGCATTGTGCAAGTATAGGCGCAGGACCTGAGAGTAAGTGCCTCATTAAATCTTCCACGTGAGATGCCTCACAACCGTGTTCATGTCTATGTGGGTCAAGCTCTTTGGACTATTGACCTTGTTGGCTATAAAGTTATCCTGGTTACTCCTATGTTTTTTTTTTAAGGATTTTATTTATTTATTCATGGCAGACACAGAGAGAGAAAGAGGCAGAGACACAGGCAGAGGGAGAAGCAGCTCCATGCATAGAGCCTGACGTGGGACTTGATCCCGGGTCTCCAGGATCACACCCCAGGCTGAAGGCGGCGCTAAATTGCTGAGCCACCAGGGCTGTCCTTACTCCTATGTTTTGTTTTAGAAGCTTTATAGATTTAGGTTTACACTTAGGCCTACAATCCAGACTTTTTTTTTTTTTTTTATGATAGTCACACACACACACACAGAGAGAGAGAGAGAGAGAGGCAGAGACACAGGCAAAGGGAGAAGCAGGCTCCATGCACCGGGAGCCCGACGTGGGATTCAATCCCGGGTCTCCAGGATCGCACCCTGGGCAAAGGCAGGCGCCAAACCCCTGCGCCACCCAGGGATCCCAAGGCCTACAATCCATTTGGAGTTAATGTGATGTTGGGAGATAATTCTCTATGAGATTCTCATGTTTCTGCATATCTTCTGATAGATTTTGTTCTGGATACCTTTTCAAGGATATTTGTACAGCAAACAGCTTTGGACACTAGAGCATCTCTCCCTGGGACAGTGGGGAGATTTGTTGGCTGTTCATGATAATAAAGACCATATCTCTCAGGGGAAAAGAGAAGATATGCTAGAAGTGTTTTTAGAGAAGACTGGAGCTTCCTAATCAGGGTCTCTCTCAGAGACCTCAACTCACTGAGTGTGCCTGTATCACCTAGCCATTGTTGCTTTGCTTTGTAGGAGTTAGGGCTTGGGGAGCCAGCACAAATGTTGTTACTCTGGTTGCTGCTATAGCAGTGATTAATAAATGGTCCTTTGTCTTTGCCCCAGGAATATCAAATGTTATGCCAGTGTCTATGATATTGTGGCAAGCTAATTTGTTTTCCATAAAATAAGGAAAATTGTAGACCTTTCATAGTTCTTAACAGTTTCAGTGAAAAAGATGGAATACTGACAAGACTTGCTTTTCTGGAATAGGCAAGACAAGAGCCTTTGCACTTAACATGATTTGAGGGATGTCCTTGGGATTTAGTAACAGTCGTATTATTCAATTAGTTGATCAGTCAAGCAATAAGTAAGCCTCCACTTTGTTCCCTGTTGCTGAAGAGGAATTAGGGAAAGGGTTGCAAGCTGTGTACTGGGAAGCAGGGTGAAAGGTAGCTGCCTGAATGGTAGCTGACTTAGTTTTGTTCCTACTCATCGGAGTGGGGGCTAGAAGGACAGTTTGATGATTAGCTTCATACTTGCCCTGTTGAAACAACTAGTACGAAGATCCATCCCAGGTTAGAGGAAGGTTCTGCTCCTTCTTAGACAACACTTACGGATACACACATACACACCAAATGCAAAAGGAAGGAAATTTGTGACCTCTGTGGGGAGAAATCATGCAAATCTTTAGAACTCTGGAATGTTAGCTTAGGAGATGACAGGAGGGACACATAATGTTTGTTGAAGAAGAAAGATGATAGTTTGGCCCCTTATGGCTCAACTGCTCCTCAGTTTGATTTCAAAGATGAGAGTACAAAGTCTCTTAGTTATTTGAAATGCTTTTTTTCTGGCCATAAAGGCACTCTGGCCCTCTTACTGAAATTTCCTTGAAACAGAGAAAATCCCATGGGAAATCATAGACAATTCACTGTGCAGTATTCAGGCTCTTACTGCCCTGCCTTGGGTCTATACTCCCACATACTGGCCCACATGGGCAGAAAGAATGGAACCTAATGGGTCTTTATAAAAATCCCCTTTGGATCTCTTATTTCTGACTGATTCTTCTAGATGAAACATTTGGGTGAGACTAGAGGTTAATTGGAAAGAAGTTATAGGAATGAGACACATTACTTTGTGGCAATTATTAGGATGGGGAGAAAACCTAAGCACCTAGGGACAGAATACCTTAAACAGTGGGAGGTACTGGGAAATGGATGAATAATATTCTTTTGCCTTTTAGGATAGCTTCTGGACCCTCCCTCCCAAGGACAATGCCTTGGTCCAGCTCTCCCAAACTTACGCAAGTTCCTTGAATTTAACTGACTTCTGAATTGCTACCCGCCAGATGGCTTTGACTACAATTTGAATGCTATTCTCTTAATCTTTCTTCTCAGTATTGGAAATAGCAGTAAATGGCCCCTGCTTTTCACTTCCTATGCAAAATCTTGTGAAAATTTTTGTTGTCTTCCTCACAGACATTCCCATACCTGTTATTTCATGGGATGGACAAATCCCACCCAACTGTTATTGTAAACAGAACAGATTGGACTGCCATTTTGCAGTCCCTCCAAAAATAAGGGTTCTCAATGATTTGAACAGAAGAAAGAACCCTAAGGTGTATCAGCCGCTGGGAGGCCATGTGGGAACTGCTGCCACTGTGTGCACTATAAGTGCTATAGGTGCCACTTGGGAAGGGGGTGTTGCTCAACAACTATAAACAAGATTTTATTTCCAGGGGCACCAGGAACTCATCTGGGACTATGGTTTTTACTTGAAGGCCTCCAACTTTATTGTTTTTCAAAGTTGTTTCAGTTATTGCAGGTTCTTTTCATTTCCAAAGGTATTTTAGCATCAGGTTGCCAATTTCTTCAGAGAGGCCTGCTGGTATTTTGATTCAGATTGTTTTGAATTCTTAGATTAAGTAGCAGAGAGGTGCCTTCTTAACATTGTTAAATCTTTTAATTCAGAGCAAGGTATATCTGCATGTACTTAGATCTTTATTTTCTCTCAGCAATTTTTTGTAGTTACCAGTGCAGAAGTTTTGCACATTTTTTCAGCATTATGCATAAATATTTCATATTTTTGATGCCACAGTAAATAGTATGTATTTTATTTTACTTCCTTCATTGTTCATCGAGAGCATACAGAAACAGAGTTGGTTTTTGTACATTTTGATCTTGTATCCTGCAATGTTAAATGCATTAATTTTTGAAGGTGTCATCAGATTTTCTACATTGATCATTTTGTTTCTTTGTTAAACATTTCATTTTTCTTCCTTTCCAGTTTGAATGCTGTTTCATTTCCTTGACTTTTGCATTGGTTAGAACTTCCTGTAAGTACATTGTTGAAAAGAAGTAATGAGAGCAGAGAGTTTTACCTTATTCCTTATCATGGGAGGAAGAAATAATTCTTTACTATTAGGTATGATGGTAGCTGTAGGTTTTTCATTGGTTTATTTCAAGTTTCCATTTCATGTTTTCAGGTTAAAAAAAAAATCTGAGATGGATACTGGATTTTGTCAATTACTTCTTCAGCCCCTCTTTGGATGGATAATCATATGTGTGTTCAAGCATCTCTGGGTTTTAGACTGTCAATATGATAAATTCCATTGATTATCATATGTTAATGCCACCTTGTATCCCTGGGATAAACCGCACCTGGTCATGACTATTATTTTTTTAATATATTGTTTGGTCCAACTTACCAAAATTTTACAAACAATTATTGCATATATGTTCATGTGGGATATTGACCTAAAGTTTTCTTATAATGTCTTTGGTGTTGGTGTTAGGGTAATGCTGCCTCACAGAATGAGCTGGAAAGTATTCCGAGATCCTCTGAAATTTTTTGAATGCATTTGTATAAAATTTGTATTGTTTTTTCTTTAATGTTTTATTATTCATCAATGATGCCATCTGGACCTGGAGTTCTTTTGATAGAAAACTTTTCTGATTTTTTAACTACAAATTTAATTTCTTTAGATATAATGGCATTCAGCATATCAATTTCTTGTTGAATGAGCTTTGTTAATTTCTGTCTCTCAGGGCATTTATCCATTTTATCCAAGTTGTTGAATTTATGACCATAAATTTGTTCAAAGACTCCCTTAGTATCCTGCTAACATCTGTAGAATTCACCTGATATTGGCAATTTGGGTCTTCTCTCTTTTTTTTCCTGATTACTCTGGGTAGATATTAATCTCTTTTTCTTTTTGATTTTGTAAAACAGCCAGATATTGGGTTATTGGTTTCTGCTATTTTGTTTGTTTTCTATTGATTTCTGTTTTGGATCATTTCTTCTGCTCCCTTTGTGTTTCATTTGCTATTTTTTTTTAAGTTTCTTCCCTTTCTAATTTGAAATAATTGATTTGAGACCCTGATTATTATAGGTGTGTAGTGATCTATACATTTCCCTCTACATGCTATTTTAGCTGTATCCCGCACAATTTGATATGCTTTGTTTTTATTTTCAGTCAGTTCAAAATAGTTTTTAATTTCCATTTTGATTACTTTTTCGACACATAAATTACTAATTGGTTGATAATGTTAGTGTTGAAAGCATTACTCAAGTTTCTTTTTTTTAATAATAAATTTATTTTTTATTGGTGTTCAATTTGCCAACATACAGAATAACACCCAGTGCTCATCCCGTCAAGTGCCCCCCTCAGTGCCCGTCACCCATTCACCCCCACCCCTGTCCTCCTCCCCTTCCACCACCCTTAGTTCGTTTCTCAGAGTTAGGAGTCTTCCGTGTTCTGTCTCCCTTTCTGATATTTCCTACCCATTTCTTCTCCCTTCCCTTCTATTCCCTTTCACTATTATTTATATTCCCCAAATGAATGAGAACATACAGTGTTTGTCCTTCTCCGATTGACTCATTTCACTCAGCATAATACCCTCCAGTTCCATCCACGTTGAAGCAAATGGTGGGTATTTGTCGTTTCTAATGGCTGAGGAATATTCCATTGTATACATAGACCACATCTTCTTTATCCATTCATCTTCCGATGGACACCGAGGCTACTTCCACAGTTTGGCTATTGTGGACATCGCTGCTAGAAACATCGGGGTGCAGGTGACCCGGCATTTCATTGCATCTGCATCTTTGGGGTAAATACCCAGCAGAGCAATTGCTGGGTCATAGGGCAGGTCTATTTTTAACTCTTTGAGGAACCTCCACACAGTTTTCCAGAGTGGCTGCACCAGTTCACATTCCCACCAACAGTGTAAGAGGGTTCCCTTTTCTCCGCATCCTCTCCAACATTTGTGGTTTCCTGCCTTGTTAATTTTCCCCATTCTCACTGGTGTGAGGTGGTATCTCATGGTGGTTTTGATTTGTATTTCCCTGATGGCAAGTGATGCAGAGCATTTTCTCATGTGCGTGTTGGCCATGTCTATGTCTTCCTCTGTGAGATTTCTCTTCATGTCTTTTGCCCATTTCATGATTGGATTGTTTGTTTCTTTGGTGTTGAGTTTAATAAGTTCTTTATAGATCTTGGAAACTAACCCTTTATCTGATACGTCATTTGCAAATATCTTCTCCCATTCTGTAGGTTGTCTTTTAGTTTTGTTGACTGTTTCTTTTGCTGTGCAGAAGCTTTTTGTCTTGATGAAGTCCCAATAGTTCATTTTTGCTTTTGTTTCCCTTGCCTTCACAATGTATCTTGCAAGAAGTTGCTGTGGCCAAGTTCAAAAAGGGTGTTGCCTGTCTTTTCCTCTAGGACTTTGATGGATTCCTGTCTCACATTTAGATCTTTCATCCATTTTGAGTTTATCTTTGTGTATGGTGCAAGAGAGTGGTCTAGTTTCATTCTTCTGCATGTGGATGTCCAATTTTCCCAGCACCATTTATTGAAAGGACTATTCTTTTTCCAGTGGATAGTCCTTCCTGCTTTGTCAAGAATTCATTGTCCAGAGTGGAGGGTCCATTTCTGGATTCTCTATTCTGTTCCACTGATCTATGTGTCTGTTTTTGTGCCAGTACCACACTGCTTGATGACCACAGCTTTGTAGTACAACTTGAAATCCATCATTGTGATGCCCCTGGCTCTGGTTTTCTTTTTCAATATTCCCCTGGCTATTCGGAGTCTTTTCTGATTCTAGGAATTCATTATTATTTAATTAATTATTTAAATTTATCACAATCTATCTTGAGTTAATATTATACACTTCATTTCTCATGTAAGAACTTTATAACAGTTCAATAACATTTACCTCACTTATATTTTTTTGCTATTATTGTTATAGTTTCCCTTTTTTTCTGAATGCTTTAAATATTTTATCTTGGATTTCAGCAGTTTGATATAAGTTATGCCTAGCTGAGGTTTTCTATGTATATATTTTTAAAGATTTTATTTATTTATTTATGAGACACACAGAGAAAGAGAGAGAGAGGTAGAGACACAGGCAGAGGGAGAAGCAGGCTCCATGCAGAGAGCCTGATGTGGGCCTCGATCCCAAGATCACACTGTGAGCCAAAGGCAGATGCTCAACCACTAAGCCACCCAGGCGTCCCCGCTTTCTGTATATTTGTTTTGTTCAGAGTCCATCAAGCTGTATCTGTGAGTTGATGTTTTTCAACAACTTTGGAAATTTTCATTCACTATTTCTTTAGATATTTTACTGGATCTCTGCTCCTTTTTTATGAGACTCTAATTATACATATATTAGATGCTTCATACTGTATTAAGAAGCCACTCACACTCTCTTCATTTATTTCCGTGTTTTCTCTTTCTGTGCTTCAGTTTCACCAATCCTTCCTGTGGTTTCTGATATGTTGTTAAGTTATATCTAAGTAAATTTTTGTTTCAAATATAATATTCACATATAGGATTATCTTTTGATTACTTTTATATTTCTCTTGCTATTATCCTTCACTGAGTCTACTTATCTTTTCGTGAAAATTCTTTTTATTAGTAACAGTTGTAAAATTTTTTGTCTGCTAATAAGTGTGTTTACTTCTATTTTTTCTTTTTATTATGAATATGTTTTGTAATTTTTAAAAACTGGATCCCAAGCATTATATTTAGAAAAACATTGGAAACTGTGGTAAAGTGTTTATTTTCTAGAGAATGCTTACTGTTTCCTTTCTGGCATTTAGGGTGGAAAGCTAATAATTCTCATTCCTTAAAGAATTGATTTGAGCAGGAATTGATCAATATTTTAATTGAGTTCTTGTCTGATTTGTCTAACCCATAATCTCTCCTACTGCTCCTTCCTCTGAGGGGTGGATTTCTTTGATATTGTCAGTATTTTAGCTGGCAAGAGTTTGAACTCTGATTTTAAAAACCATGGCAAACCATGGCAGAGCTTCAAAATACAATTACCAAAAGAACATGCAGAATGAGAGTCCTCTGTTTCTGAGTTCCTGCTTTTTATAGTTGTATAATTGCCAATCAAACCATAAAACATTTTCATTATCCCCCAAAGTCTCCTTGTACTGCATTTACAGTCAATTCTTTCCTACCTAGACTCCAGATAACCACTGATCAATCACTATACTAATGCCTTTTCTAGAATGCTATATAAATAAAATCATATAATACATAGCCTTGTATATCTAATCTTCCCCACTTCATTGTAATGTTTTTGAGCTTCATCCATGTTGTTTTATGTATCAGTAGTTTGTTTTGTTGTGAAGAGTATTCCATTGTATGGCTATACCACAGTTTATTTATCCATTCATCAGTTATTAAACATTTAGGTCATTGGATCCAGTACCTATTGTGGCTGTTATGAGTGCAGTTTTTATGAACATTTGTGTGAAAGTCTTTGTCAGGACATGTGTGTTTATTCATCTTGGATAACTGCTTTGGAGTAGCATTGGTGAGTTATAAGTATATATTCAATTTTTTAAAAGAGATTTTATTTATTTATTCATGACAGACACACACACACACACACACACACAGAGAGAGAGAGAGAGAGAGAGAGAGAGAGAGAGAGAGAGGCAGAGACACAGGCAGAGGGAGAAGAAGGCTCTATGCAGGGAGCCTGACGAGGGACTCGATCCGGGGTCTCCAGGATCACACTCTGGGCTGAAGGTGGCACTAAACCACTCGCCACCGGGGCTGCCCAGTATATTTTTAATTTTGTGAGCAACAGCCAAACTACTTCCCAACATGGAAAAACCATTTTATACTCCTACCAGCTCTCTGTGAGAGTTCCAGTGGCTGTATATCCTTACCAAAATTGGTATTGCCAGATTTTTTATTCTCACCATTCCTAAGATTAGAATGCTATCTTTTTCTCAAAATTCAGATAAGGAGCAGTTTGGTAGAAGAAAAATTATTGGGTTGAGTGATTTGTTTTGGGGCCTTTTCTCATTCCAGTCTGTCTGCCAGCCTAAATGGCTCAGCTGGTTTTTCTTCATCCTCTAAGTTCTGTTTGTCAATGGTAGGCCTGCTTTTTGACTTGGCTGACTTGGCATACTTCACACATACTGGGCCAAGTGCTCTTCTTTCTCCACTATGCTCCCGGAAGGTATGGATATGGCTTTGGTTCTTTGTTTATCTACAAAATGTTCTTATGTGGAATTCAGTTCATCAAACTTTTCTCATATCTTCTCTTTTTCAATATCCTCAAGGAAAAGCATAATTATATAATTTCATATATTTTTTTCTTTCTGGATTTTAACACCAAAATGAAGGACTCGCATACCTTTTCACATCATAACGATAAGTGGCATTTCTGCTTCCCTTTTAAAGATCTTTTTAAAAGTGCTGCTCAGCAATTTCTTTTTGTCTTTGTCCTGATTAGGACACATGGCTACCCTTATTGGTAAAGGAGGTTGGAAAATTTATTATTATTATTATTATTGTTATTATTATTATTATTATTTTTAAGATTCTATTTATTTGAGAGAAAGAGAACAAGAGTGGGGGGGGAAGGGCAGGAGATGGAGAAGCAGGCTCCCCACTGAGTAGGGTACCCAATAGAGGGCTCTCCCAGGACCCCAAGATCATGACCTGAGCTGAAGGCAGATGCTTAGCCAATTGAGCCACCTAGGCACCCTTTATTATTATTACTACTAACTATGCACATTGGCATCCCTAATAAAATTGAGGTCCTGTTAGTAGGCAACTAATAGTCTCTATTATAGTATGATAAGACTATTAGATAGGAGGGGCAAGACGCCTACTATTAGATAGTAGGGTCGCCAAGTCACCTGTCCCCACCAAATTACCTAGATAACCTTCAAATCACCCTGAAAATCTACGAATTCGGCCTGAGATTTAAAGAGAGAACAGCTGGAATGCTGCAGTGAGAAGAGTTCACCCTTCTATCAAGGTAGGAAGATGGGGAAAAAGAAATAAAGACACAAAAGGCCTCCAAGGGAGAGGGGCCCCGCGAGGAGCCGGGCTGAGGCCGGGGCAAGTGTCCCCAGGACAGGAGAGCCCCGTCCCGGAGAAGCAGGAGCTGCACCAACCTTCCCGGGCGGAAAGGGGCTCGCAGGGAGGTGCAGCAGGACCACAGGAGGGCGGGGATGCCCTCGGGCTCCCGGGGACACTAACAGGCACCTTCGCCCCCGGGGAGTGCGCCGAGCTCCCTAAGGGCTGCAGCGCTCGGCGGGACCCAGAGCAGCTCGGAGGGGCTCAGGCGGCGGCTCCGCGGAGGGGGCTGCGGGGCGGGAGCGCGAATCCAACAGTGCAGGCCCCGGAGCACAGGGCGCTGGGACACAGCCCAGGATCCGGCCTCCCCCGGGACAGGCAGAGGCCGGGAGGGCCCAGGACAGCGAGGACGCTCCTGCCCGGAGCTGAGCAGATCAGCGGCCCCGCCCCGGAGCCTCCAGGCCCTGCAGACGGAGAGCCCCGGAGTTACTGTGGGAGCTGACTCCAGGGCTGCAGAGCTGCCCCCGCCACTGCGGTTGTTCCTCCTGGGGCCTCACGGGTAAACAACCCCCACTGAGCCCTGCAGCAGGCAGGGGCAGAGCAGCTCCCCCAAGAGCTAACACCTGAAAATCAGCACAACAGGCCCCTCCCCCAGAAGACCAGCTAGGACAGTCCAGGGGAAGTCAAGGGACTTAAAGTACACAGAATCAGAAGATACTCCCCCGTGTGTTTTTTGTTGTTGTTGTTGTTGAGTTTCTTTCTTTTTTTTTTTTTTGCTTTTTGATTTGTTTGCTTCCCCCACCCCTTTTTTTGTCCTTTCTTTCTTTTTCTTTCTCTTTTTCTTCTCTTTTTTTTCTTTCTTTCTTCCTTTTTTCTTTTTTCTTTTTCTCTTTTCTTTCCTTCTTTCTCTCTCTCTTTTTCTCCTTTTCACAATACAACTTGTTTTTGGCCACTCTGCACTGAGCAAAATGACTAGAAGGAAAACCTCACCTCAAAACAAAGAATCAGAAACAGTCCTCTCTCCCACAGAGTTACAAAATCTGGATTACATTTCAATGTCAGAAAGCCAATTCAGAAGCACTATTATACAGCTACTGGTGGCTCTAGAAAAAACCATAAAGGACTCAAGAGACTTCATGACTGCAGAATTTAGATCCAATCAGGCAGAAATTAAAAATCAATTGAATGAGATGCAATCCAAACTAGAAGTCCTAATGACGCAAGTTAATGAGGTGGAAGAACGAGTGAGTGACATAGAAGACAAGTTGATGGCAAAGAGGGAAATTGAGGAAAAAAGAGACAAACAATTAAAAGACCATGAAGATAGATTAAGGGAAATAAGTGAGAGCCTGAGGAAGAAAAACCTACGTTTAATTGGGGATCCTGAGGGCACCGAATGTGCCAGAGGGCCAGAATATGTATTTGAACCAATCATAGCTGAAAACTTTCCTTATCTGGGAAGGGAAACAGGCATTCAGATCCAGGAAATAGAGAGATCTCCCCCGAAAATCAATAAAAACCATTCAACACCTCGACATTTAATAGTGAAGCTTGCAAATTCCAAAGATAAGGAGAAGATCCTTAAGGCAGCAAGAGAAAAAAAGTCCCTGACTTTTATTGGGAGGAGTATTAGGGTAACAGCAGACCTCTCCACAGAGACCTGGCAGGCCACAAAGGGCTGGCAGGATATATTCAGGGTCCTAAATGAGAAGAACATGCAACCAAGAATACTTTATCCAGCAAGGCTCTCATTCAAAATGGAAGGAGAGATAAAGAGCTTCCAAGACAGGCAGGAACTGAAAGAATATGTGACCTCCAAACCAGCTCTGCAAGAAATTTTAAGGGGGACTCTTAAAATTCCCCTTTAAGAAGAAGTTCAGTGGAACAATCCACAAAAACAAGGGCTGAATAGATATCATGATGACACTAAACTCATACCTTTCAATGGTAACTCTGAACGTGAACGGGCTTAATGACCCCATCAAAAGGCGCAGGGTTTCAGACTGGATAAAAAAGCAGGACCCATCTATTTGCTGTCTACAAGAGACTCATTTTAGACAGAAGGACACCTCCAGCCTGAAAATAAAAGGTTGGAGAACCATTTACCATTCAAATGGTCCTCAAAAGAAAGCAGGGGTAGCCATCCTTATATCAGATAAACTAAAATTTACCCCGAAGACTGTAGTGAGAGATGAAGAGGGACACTATATCATACTTAAAGGATCTATCCAATAAGAGGACTTAACAATCCTCAATATATATGCCCCGAATGTGGGAGCTGCCAAATATATCAATCAATTAGAAACCAAAGTGAAGAAATACTTAGATAATAATACACTTATACTTGGTGACTTCAATCTAGCTCTTTCTATAATCAATAGGTCTTCTAAGCACAACATCTCCAAAGAAACGAGAGCATTAAATGATACACTGATGGATTTCACAGATATCTACAGAACTTTACATCCAAACTCAACTGAATACACCTTCTTCTCAACTGCACATGGAACTTTCTCCAGAATAGACCACATACGGGGTCACAAATCAGGTCTGAACTGATACCAAAAGATCGGGTAGTCCCCTGTATATTCTCAGACCATAATGCCTTGAAATTAGAACTTAATCACAACAAGAAGTTTGGAAGGACCCCGAACACGTGGAGGTTAAGGACCATCCTGCTAAAAGATGAAAGGGTCAACCAAGAAATTAAGGAAGAATTAAAAAGATTCATGGAAACTAATAAGAATGAAGATACAACCATTCAAAATCTTTGGGATACAGAAAAAGCAGTCCTGAGGGGAAAATACATCGCAATACAAGCATCCATCCAAAAACTGGAAAGAACTCAAAGACAAAAGCTAACCTTACACATAAAGGAGCTAGAGAAAAAATAGCAAATAGATGCTACTGCCAGCAGAAGAAGAGAGTTAATAAAGATTCGAGCAGAACTCAACGAAATCGAGACCAGAAGAACTGTGGAACAGATCAACAGAACCAGGAGTTGGTTCTTTGAAAGAATTAATAATATAGATAAACCATTAGCCAGCCTTATTAAAAAGAAGAGAGAGAAGACTCAAATTAATAAAATCATGAATGTGAAAGGATAGATCACTACCAACACCAAGGAAATACAAACGATTTTAAAAACATATTATGAACAGC
Organism: Vulpes lagopus; assembly: GCF_018345385.1. Taxonomy (NCBI): domain Eukaryota; kingdom Metazoa; phylum Chordata; class Mammalia; order Carnivora; family Canidae; genus Vulpes; species Vulpes lagopus. Next base: position 12,654 of record NW_024570638.1, on the reverse strand, counting down.
TGTACGCCAATAAATTAGGCAATCTAGAAGAAATGGATGCATACCTGGAAAGCCACAAACTACCAAACCTGGAACAGGAAGAAATAGAAAACGTGAACAGGCCAATAACCAGGGAGGAAATTGAAGCAGCCATCACAAACCTCCCAAGACACAAAAGTCCAGGGCCAGATGGCTTCCCTGGGGGAATTCTATCAAACATTTAAAGAAGAAACCATACCTATTCTACTAAAGCTGTTTGGAAAGATAGAAAGAGATGGAGTACTTCCAAATTCGTTCTATGAGGCCAGCATCACCTTAATTCCAAAACCAGACAAAGACCCCACCAAAAAGGAGAATTACAGACCAATATCCCTGATGAACATGGATGCAAAAATTCTCAACAAGATACTAGCCAATAGGATCCCATAGGACATTAAGAAAATTATTCACCATGACCAAGTCGGATTTATCCCCGGGACACAAGGCTGGTTCAACACTCGTAAAACAATCAATGTGATTCATCATATCAGCAAGAGAAAAATCAAGAACCATATGATCCTCTCATTAGATGCAGAGAAAGCATTTGACAAAATACAGCATCCATTCCTGATCAAAACTCTTCAGAGTGTAGGGATAGAGGGAACATTCCTCAACATCTTAAAAGCCATTTACGAAAATCCCACAGCAAATATCATTCTCAATGGGGAAGCACTGGGAGCCTTTCCCCTAAGATCAGGAACAAGACAGGGATGTCCACTCTCACCACTCCTCTTCAACATAGTAGTGGAAGTCCTAGCCTCAGCAATCAGACAACAAAAAGACATTAAAGGCATTCACATTGGCAAAGAAGAAGTCAAACGCTCCCTCTTTGCAGATGACATGATACTGTACATAGAAAATCCAAAAGACTCCACCCTAAGACTGCTAGAACTCATCCAGCAATTCCGCAGTGTGGCAGGATACAAAATCAATGCCCAGAAATCAGTGGCATTTCTCTACCCTAACAATGAGACTGAAGAAAAGAGAAATTAAGGAGTCAATCCCATTTACAATTGCACCCAAAAGCTTAAGATACTTGGGAATAAACCTAACCAAAGAGGTAAAGGATCTATACCCTAAAAACGATATAACACTTCTGAAAGAAATTGAGGAAGACACAAAGAGATGGAAAAATATTCCATGCTCATGGATTGGCAGAATTAATATTGTGAAAATGTCAATGTTACCCAGGGCAATTTACATGTTTAATGCAATCCCTATCAAAATCCCATGGAGTTTCTTCAGAGAGTTGGAACAAATCATCTGAAGATTTGTGTAGGATCAGAAAAGACTCCGAATAGCCAGGGGAATATTGAAAAAGAAAACCAGAGCCAGGGGCATCACAATGACGGATTTCAAGTTTTACTACAAAGCTGTGGTCATCAAGACAGTGTGGTACTGGCACAAAAACAGACACATAGATCAGTGGAACAGAATAGAGAATCCAGAAGTGGACCCTCAACTTTATGGTCAACTAATATTCAACAAAGCAGGAAAGACTATCCATTGGAAGAAAGACAGTCTCTTCAATAAATGGTGCTGGGAAAATTGGACATCCACATGCAGAAGAATGAAACTAGACCACTCTCTTGCACCAGACACAAAGATAAACTCAAAATGGATGAAAGATCTAAATGTGAGACAGGAATCCATCAAAGTCCTAGAGGAAAAGACAGGCAACACCCTTTTTGAACTTGGCCACAGCAACTTCTTGCAAGATACATTGTGAAGGCAAGGGAAACAAAAGCAAAAGTGAACTATTGGGACTTCATCAAGATAAGAAGCTTTTGCACAGCAAAGGATACAGTCCACAAAACTAGAAGACAACCTACAGAATGGGAGAAGATATTTGCAAATGATGTATCAGATAAAGGGCTAGTTTCCAAGATCTATAAAGAACTTATTAAACTCAGCAGCAAAGAAACAAACAATCCAATCATGAAATGGGCAAAAGATATGAAGAGAAATCTCACAGAGGAAGACATAGACATGGCCAACAAGCACATGAGAAAATGTTCTGCATCCCTTGCCATCAGGGAAATACAAATCAAAACCACAATGAGTTACCATCTCCCACCAGTGAGAATGGGGAAAATTAACAAGGCAGGAAACCACAAATGTTGGAGAGGATGCGGAGAAAAGGGAACCCTCTTACACTGTTGGTGGGAATGTGAACTGGTGCAGCCACTCTGGAAAACTGTGTGGAGGTTCCTCAAAGAGTTAAAAATAGACCTGCCCTATGACCCAGCAATTGCCCTGCTGGGTATTTACCCCAAAGATGCAGATGCAATGAAACGCCGTGACACCTGCACCCCAATGTTTCTAGCAGCGATGTCCACAATAGCCAAACTGTGGAAGTAGCCTCGGTGTCCATCGGAAGATGAATGGATAAAGAAGATGTGGTCATGTATACAATGGAATATTCCTCAGCCATTAGAAATAACAAATACCCACCATTTGCTTCAATGTCGATGGAATTGGAGGTTATAATGCTGAGTGAAGTAAGTCAATCGGAGAAGGACAAGCATTGTATGTTCTCATTCATTTGGGGAATATAAATAACAGTGAAAGGGAATATAAGGGAAGGGAGAAGAAACTTGTGGGAAATATCAGAAAGGGATACAGAACATAAAGACTCCTAACTCTGGGAAACGAACTAGGGGTGGTGGAAGGGGAGGAGGGCGGGGGGGGGGTGGTGAGGGTGGCAGGCACTGAGGGGAGCACTTGATGGGATGAGCACTGGGTGTTATTCTGTATGTTGGTAAATTGAACACCAATAAAAAATAAATAAAAAAAAACAGAAAAAAAAAGACTATTAGATACTTGTCTCATGAGACTGTTATCAGAATTTTTTTATGATTTTGGTATCCATGTAGATCTTTTTAAATAATCTGGCATCCCAGTTCATTGGGTTTATTTCCTGCAATGAGTTTATCTTTTAGTCCATCTCAGCACCTAACTGACAAGGTGATATCCTCTAGTCTTTATCATAACCAGTAACTTTAACTTTTCTGTATTGAAGTTTCAATCATTTTAATCTCTAGTCACTACCTCTTATTTTCCCACTTTGTCTAATATTCTGACTCCAAAAGTCCTTTGATTCCATTGGGAAGTATAATTCATTGGTTTTACTGACTTTTAATGTCCCAAAGCTTCCTTGTGGTCTTACCTAGCTTAAATTCCATGGCCCATTATTATTATTGCTCCCATGCATATGTACTTTCTTTTTCTCCATGCTATATTGATTTGATTTTGTTACAGTGTAATCTTGATCAAAACAATTGTCATCTCAATATTTGTGGTGTCTGAATATGAATAGAAGAAACCCCCTAAGTATGCCTATCATCTCATTTATATTTAGAATTAGTAACTCTATTTTGTTCATTTTCCCACTCTCCTGAATGACTAATTCAGTTTTTCTCCCTCTCCTATATGGGTTTGTCTTTATCATGACAAAAAAAAAAAAAAAGTGTATCAGCCTGTGAGTATGTTTTAAAATACAATGTTGAATAAATATATTCCTCATGGAGAACATTCTATGAGAATCCTAACTGTATATAAGCAACTGAGATTTGTTTATCATAGGTTGCTTCTGATTTACAAATCACTGCTCTAGTAAAAAAGATTCAGTCATTGTGATATTTTAATCTGTCACTATTTTTTCCTCAAATTGTTCATTTGCCCATTAAGTGAGGGTAAAAGACTATGGTTCTTGGCAAGTATAATTATATTCAGAAGTCATAATGAGCATTAATTTTTTTAACACAAAGAGATATTTCTAAGTTATATATAGAGTGGCTACCTTTTTTTGGGTACTCATAAACTTCAAGAGTCTAAATCTGGGATGCTTAATTTTCTGCAACTGTGTAGAGAAAAGTAAAAGGGGCATAATGAGATATATGTCATTCATAGGCATATATATTCCCCAGAATATACTCTCTTCCACTTCCTGGGAGAATTTGCTAGTATAGCATTTGAAGCATGATTTCTGGTCTTTTATTTTTGAAGGGATGTAAATTATACAAAAAATATTTTCAAAAATCATTAAGTATACTGAAATGTAGATGGGTATGCATATGGATTCCAAAATAAAAGTAACTTTGTTTTGTTATTCTTTTGAAAAGGTTGGGGATGATCTAAATTCATTCTTGATATGTTGCTCACAATTTGCAGCTCAGTTAGAAGAAGCAGCTAACAAAGAACGTAATGTATGTATTCTGTGTAAACTATGAAGTATAAAATATTTAATGTTATAATGATTTAAATTCTTTGTAATGTTAAATAAAATTTTTGTATTAATAAATTTTATATTAGTTTATTAAAATCATTAGTTGTTATTAAGGGTAATTTTAACAATACGATATTTAAAACTATATTGGCTGTTTGAACTTGAATGTAATTATCCATTTAGTAGTATTAGTCTAGATACAATGCTTTAAGGAGTTATAAAAGGCATTGGACAGTATTATTTATTTTTCTAAAGGTAGGCATTTAGATCTGTGAATTTTACTTTACAGCATTGATTGGGTTATTAGTTTTTCATATTTACAAATGAAAATATATTATGGTATTAATAGTATTTATATTGTTTTTAAAAAACATTTTAATTTAAACTCAATTTAGTTAATATGTAGTGTATTATTAGTTTCAGAGGTAGAATTTAGCAATTCTTCAGTTGCATATAAAACCCAGTGCTCATTACATCAACTGCCCTCCTTAATGCTCATCACTCAGTTACCCCATTCCTCACCCCCTCTCCTCTAGCAACCCTCAGTTTTTTTCCTACAGTTAAGAGTCTCTTAGGGTTTGCCTCCTTCTCTGTTTTTATCTTATTTTATTTTTCCTTCCCTTCCCCTACATTCAACTGTTTTGTTTCTTAAATTCTACATATGAGTGAAATTATATGGTATTTGTCTTTCTTTGATTGACTTATTTCATTTAGCATAATAGCCTCTGGCTCCATCCAAATAAGATAATTTATATTATAAAATAATATAATTAATGAAAATTTCAAAAATACATGAATAAAGAAGAAAACAAAAATGGCCATAATCCTATTTCCCCAAGATAACCCAACTATTGTTAACATATTTTTGTTTCCCTTCCTGATTTTCCAAAGTTATAAAGATTTAGAAAAAAAAGAAATAATACTGTACATACTATTTGGTAATGCACTTTTATTATTTTTTTACTTTATTTTTATTTTTTTTTATTTTTTGACTTTTAGAAAATAGTATTTATTTTTTAACTGCAAACATATTATTTTTATTTTTTTAAATATTTATTTATTTATTTTAAGAGAGAGAGAGTAGGAGCAGAAGGAGGGACAGAGGGAGAAAGAGAGAGAATCTTAAGCAGATTCCTCACTGAGTACAGACTTAGGGACTCAATCTCATCTCCTGAGCCAAAATCAAGAGATGGATGCTTAACTAATTGAGTCACTGGGCACCCCTGATTATAAACGTATTATTGTGGAGCATTTGAAATTGAGAAAAGTATATAGGAAAACAAGTTACCTATAATTTAAATCTAGTATATATACACCATTGACATTTTAGAACATGTTTTCTAATATGCTGTGAATGTATATACACACACATATATATATACATGCATATATATGCATACACATGATGCATATGTCTATATATGCACATTCATTTATATGTATATTGATAATATTTTTTCTAATTTTTTATTGTGGCAAAATACACAGAACATAATTTACTGTATTAACCATTCTTAAGTGTACAGTTCAGTGGTATTAAATACATTATTATTGTGCAACAATCACCTTCATCCATCTCAGAACTCCTCATCTTGCAAATCTGAAACTGTATGTATTAAACAGTAAACTCCTTATGGCCCCTAGCCCCTGGTAACCACCATTCTAGTCTTTGTTACTATGAGTTTGGCTGGCTGATTTTCTTTCTTTCTTTTTTTCTTCAAGATCCACATATAAGAGAGATCATGCAGTATATGCCTTTTTGTGTCTGGCTTATTTCACTTAGCATAAGGTCTTCCAGATTTATCCCTGTTGTCACAAATGTCAGGATTTCCATCTTTTTGTGGTGGAATAATATTCCTGTGTGTGTGTGTGTGTGTGTGTGTGTGTGTGTGTGTTACAATTTCTTTATCCAATCATCCATCTAGGAACACTTAGGTTTTTTCCATATTTTTGTTATTGTGAATAATGCTGCAATGAACATGGGAGTGCAAGTATTTCTTTGAGATACTAATTTGCTTTCTTTGGATATGTATCTTGAAGTAGGATTGCTAGATCATATGGTAATTCTGTTTTTAAGTTTTATTTTTTTAAGTATAGAGGTTTTTCTTTTGTTTTATATTTATTTATCCATGGGGGAGAGAGAGAGAGAGAGAGAGAGAGAGAGAGAGAGAGAGAGAGAGAGGCAGAGACACAGGCAGAGGGAGAAGCAGGCACCATGCAGGGAGCCCAACGCGGGACTCCATCCTGGGTCTCCAGGATCACGCCCTGGGCCGAAGGCGGTGCTAAACCGCTGAGCCACAAGGGCTGCCCTGTTTTTAAGTTTTAGAAGAGTCTTCTTACTGTTTTCCATGGTTGCTGTACCAATTTCCTTTCCCACCAATGGTGCATAGGATTCCTTCTCTCCAAATCATTGTCAACAGTTGTTTTCTCTGGGACGCCTAGGTGGCTCAGCGATTAAGTGCATCCGCCTTTGGCTCAGGTCGTGATCATGGAGTCCTGGGATCGAGTCCCTTATGGGGGCCTCTAAATGAAGCCTGCTTCTCCCTTTGCCTATGTCTCTGCCTCTCTCTCTCTGTCTTTCATGAATAAATAAATAAAATATTTAAAAAACCAATTGTTTTATCTTTTTGATAATAGCCATTCTAGCTGGTATGAGGAGTATTTCATTGTGACTTTGATTTGCATTTGCTTGACAATGATTAGGGATGTTGAGTACCTTTTCATGTTGTTGGCCCTTTGTATGTCTTCCTTGGGAAAAAAAAATCTTTTGCCCATTAAAAAAAATTTTTTTTTCACTATTGAGTTGTATTAGTTTCTTTTCTATTTTGGATATTATTCACAATACTTAAGATATGGATATATACATTAATAGATGAATAGATAAAGAAGATGGGGTATATGTATACAGTGGAATATTGATTTGGTTATGAAAAGAAAGATCTCAACATTTGCGACAGCATGGATGGGCTTAATGTTTTATACTAAGTGAAATATGTCAGAGAATGACAAATATATGATTTCACTCATATATGGAATAAAACAAATGAACAAAAAAATTATGGACAGAGCCATAAATATGGAGAACAAACTAGAGAGTTTGGTTGTTGGAGATGATGGGAGTGGGCCAAGAGTAAAGGGAAGTGAGACATTCAGGCTTTAAATTATGTAATGAATGAGTCAGAGGGATGAAAGGTACAGCATAGGGAATGTAGTCAGTGATACTCTAATAGCGTTGTATGGTGACAGATAGTAGCTACATTTGCATTGAACATAGCATGATGTATAAAGTTGTCAAATCACTATGTTGTACACCTGAAACTAATGTAACATTGTGTGTCAATTATACTTCAATAAAAAAAAAAGAGGGATGCCTGGGTAGCTCAGTGGTTGAGTATCTGCCTTTCACTCAGGACATGATCCTGGGATCCTGGGATCAAGTCCCACATTGGGTTCCCCACAGGGAGCCTGCTTCTCCCTCTGCCTAGGTCTCTGCCTCTCTGTCTCTCTGTGCCTCTCATGAATAAATAAATAAAATATTTAAAAAAAGAAAGAAAAACCCTAAAAACCTTCTGCACAGTAAACCATCAATAAGATGAAAAGACAACCTCTGGAATGGGTGAAAATGTTTGTAAAGCATATATCTGATAAGGGGTTAATATCCAAAATATATACCAAATTTATACAATTCCCTGCAGGGGGGGTGGGGGTAGGGGGAGACCCAAACAATCCAATTTAAAAATGGACAGAAGAGCATTATTTTCCAAAGAAGACATTCGAATGGCCAATGTGTATATGGAATGGTGTTCAATGTCACTAATCATTAGGGAAATGCAAATCAAAACCACAATGAGATATCACCTCATATTTGTTATGATGACTGTCATAAAATAGATAAGAGAACACATGCTTGCAAGGATATGAAGAAATGGCAACTCTTGTATATGACTGGTGGCAATGTAAATTTCCACTAAGGAAAAACTCAAAAATCTAGAAATGTAACTGCAGCATGTTCTAGAAATTTCACTTCTGGGTATATATCAAAAGGAAATGAAATCATCTTGAAGAGATAATGCACCCCTATGGTTATTGCAGCATTATTCACAAAAGCCAAAGACATGGAAACAACTTAAATGTCCCTCAGTCAATGAACGGATAAAGAAAATGTGGTATTTATATATTCAATGGAATATTACTCTTACATAAAGAAGAAGGAAATTCTGCCATATGCAGCAGTATGGATGGACCTTGAGCACATTACTCTAAGGGGAATAAGTCAAGGAAACACAGAGTATGATCTGACTTATATGTAAAAAAACTGGATTGAGAACAGATTGGTGGTAGCCAGAGGTGGTAGGGAGATGAGAGGTGGGAGAAATGGGTGATGATGATCAAAAGATACAAGCTTCTAGTATAAGATAAATAAGTTCTGGGGATATAATGTGCTGCATGGTGACTACAAAAAATAGAATAAAAACTAAAAAATAAAGGTAAATAAAAGGATAGACAAATATATGGTAACTTAAAGCTAGCATGGCTTTATTATTGTTAGACAAATTTGAAGGTAAGGCAAATAAAATTAGAGATGAGTTTCCATACAAGGATCAAAGGTTTGGTTCACCAGGAATATATAACAGTCCTTATGTTCAGCTGCATAATAATACAGCATGAGGTGGGTGGTAGGGTGCTGTCCAGCAAGATGTGGTATACGTGTTGAACCAACTGTGGTGCTATGTTCCCAGTTACTAGAGTTACACAGGTCCAGGAATCAAATTAGATTTGGCTCCTCTTCTCATCACTCCCAGTGATCTACTTTGGCAATATTAATTTCCAGGCCCTGCAAGTCTAGGTACTGTGGGATTAGAGGCTATGATCCTACAGAGGTGCATTTTTTTTTACATGCTGTACAATTAGAGTTTCATTGAACCTCAAACAACTGTCTGATCCAAGTTCAGAAATTCATTCTAGCTTCTAATTAAAGTACATCGTGTTTCTTTGCCTGACAGCTGTGTCTGGCTGCAGAGGTCCCACAGGACTGGCAGACTGGGACTGCTGTAGAGCTAATATTCCCAGAATGGATGAATAAGTATCCTTCATGGGCATGTATTAAGTGTTCTTACACATGCTCTAAAATGGTCCCTCATGAGATTAAGCCTCAGTTGCTCCTAGTAACAACTCATGTGTATGGTCTATACACCATTCTTTGTTCGATTTCTTTACTCTCTCACCATATTTTTTGGGATTGCCTTACAAACCACATGCACACAATTCTTGTCTTGGTATCTGCTTTTAGGGGAACTCAAACCAAGATATTTCCCCAACTTGATACAAGAGGCTAACATATTCTTGAACCTATGGCTTATACAGACATTTAGATAAAGGTAAATTATAGGGCAATTTTACTTGTAAGCAGATGTAAAAAATCCTAAACAAAATATAGCTAGTTGAATCCAATAATTTATTATGTCTTTTTGTATGAATTGACCATTTGGTTATGATGAAATAGTGTTTCCTTTGTCTATGGTAATATTTCTCATCCTGTAGTCTGTTTTGTCTGATATTGATAGTTACTCCAGGTTTTTCTTGATGATTAGTGTTATGATATTTCTTCTACTTAACCTATTTATATATTTATATTTAAAATGTGTTTCTTATAGAGAAAGCTTTTTTTTAAAAAAAATTTAAGTATAATGATATCTGCCCTTAATTGGAGTGTTTTGACCAGATGCATAGTATAATTGTTGCTTATTAGGGTATAAGACTTCCATTTTGCTTTTTTTTTTTTTTGTACACATAGCATTATGCCATTTGTTCCTCTGTCTTGTCCTGCCTTAATTAATTTTTTTATTTTTAATTTTTTAAAAAAGATTTATTTGAGGGGGCTGGTAGGGACAGAGAGAGAGGGAGGGAGAGAGACAATTTTAAGCAAACTCCCTGTTGAGTGTGGAGTCTGTTCCTAAGGTAACTACTAATAAAAAATTTAAAAATATATAGAAAAGGGGAATGAATCAAAACAGTATGCTATAAAAATTAAACCAAACAAAAGGAATTAATAAAAGAAATGAGTTTTTAAAATAGCATGATATACAGAAAAATAACATAGCAGCAGAAATAAATCCTTTCAGGTAGGTAGTTACATTAAATATAGATTAAGTGGAGCCTGAGTGGCTCAGTCAGTTAAGTGTCTGCCTTCAGCTCAGGTCTTGATCCCAGCCTCCTGGGATCATCCCGGGATCAAGCATGGCATCAGGCTCCTCCTTGCTCAGCAGGGAGTCTGCTTCTCCCTCTCCCTCTGCCCCCACCCCCTTGTGCTCATTATCTTATAAAATACAAAAAAAATATTTATTTATAAATACATAAGTAAATAAATATAGATTAAATTTTGCAATCAAAACCAGAGACTGGCATTTCTAATTCCAATTTGAGGAATCTCTATACTGTTTTCCATAATAGCGGCACCAACTTACATTCCCACCAACAGGATACGAAAGTTCTCTTTCTCTACATCCTTGTCTACATTAGTTATTGCTTGTCTTTTTGCTACTAGCCATTCTGACAGGTGTCAGGTGATATGTTGTGGCTTCAATTTCCATTTCTCTGATAATTAGTGATTTTGAGTATCTTTTCCTGTATCTATTGGCTATCTATATGTCTTCTTGGGAAAACTGTTTAGGTCTGCCTTTTCTTTTTTTTTTTATTGGATTGTGTTTCTTTTCTTTATCTTTTCTTTCTTTTTTTGATTTTGAGTTATATAGTTCTTTGTATATTTTGGATGTTAACCCTTAATGAGATATATCATTTGCAAATGTCTTCTCCCATTCAGTAGATTGCTTTTTTGTTTTGTTGATGGTTCATTTGCTATGGAAAAGCTTATTTTGATGTAATCCTAATAGTTTGTTTTATTTTTTTTTCTCTTTCCTTAGGAGACCTATCTAGAAAAATTTTGCCATGATCAGTATCAGAAAAAAAAGTGTCTGTGTTCTCTTCTAGGATTTTTATGGTTTTAGGTATTTAATCCATTTTTTTTTTGCATGTGGTGTAGAAAGTGGTCCAGTTTCATCCTTTTGCATATTACTGTCCAGTTTTCCTAGCACCATTAATTGAAGAGAGTGTCTTTTTCCTATTGTATATTCTTGCCTTCTTTGTTATAGATTAATTGACCACATAAGCATAGATTTATTTCTGGACTTTCTATTTTGTTCCATTGATCTATGAGTGTTTTTGTACCAGTATCATACTGTTTTCATTACTACAGCTTTGTAGTATATCTTGAAATCTGGAATTGTGATACCTCCAGCTTTGTTTTTCTTTCTTAAAATTGCTTTAGCTATTTGGGGGTCTTTTGTGGTTCTATACAAATTTTAGGATTGTTTGTTCTAGTTCTGTGAAAATGCGGTTACTATTTTGATAGGGATTGCATTAAATCTGTAGATTGCCTTGGGTAGTATGGACATTTTAACAGTATTAATTCTTTAAATCCATAAGCGTGGAATAGCTTTCTATTTGTGCCATATTCCATTTCTTTCATCAGTGATGAAAACACTTTCATCAGTGTTTTATGGCTTTCGGAGTACAGGTCTTTTACCATCTTTGTTAAATTTATTCCCAGGTATTTAATTTGTGTGTGTGTGTGTGTGTGTGTGTGTGTGTGTGTAATTGTAGATAGAATTATTCTCTTAATTCTCCTTCTGCTAATTTCTTATTGTTAGTTTTTTTTTCCAAAATGAACGGCAGAGAAAAAAAACAAAAAAACAAAACAACAGCAGGGCCAGGCGGTAGGTTTGAGAGTGCTTTTAATGGGGAGCGCTCCCGGGCCAGGTTCCGTGACTCGGAGAGGTGGCCCAAGTCAGGGAAGTCGCGCCCGGGTTGGGGAGTGTGGGGGTTTTTAAGCCTTATTGGTTGCGGGTCTGGATCCAGGTGGGTCCCTTGCATAATTAGGCAAGGGAACACCGTGTCCCTAGGTGATTGGCTGGGGGTGGGGATAGTACAGACGATGGGGGGAGTCCCTGGCTGGAAAGTCCTGGATGGAAAGTTTCAGTTTCCCATTTAGTCTTCGATTTACTGGAGATGACGTGGTGGTCATGGCTGCTTTGGTGGGAAGAATGGTGTCAGCCATTTTGCCCCAATTTGAGACGTCTGCCATTTTGGGTGCCCCTGTCTCTCAGCCAGCCCAACACTTATTAGTGTATAGAAATGCAACAGATTTCTAGGTATTAATTTTGTATTCTGCAATATTACTGAATTCATTTATTATTTCTAATAGTTCTAAGAGTTTAGGGTTTTCTACGTATAGCATTATGCCATTTTCATAATGACAGTTTAACTTCTTCCTTACCAATATGGATGCCTTTTATTTGTTTTTCTTGCCTGATTTATGCCTGAATAAATGTGGTAAGAGTGAGAATTGATGT
>NW_024570637.1:52500-121431 GCF_018345385.1 Vulpes lagopus | reverse complement strand
GGTTAGGTTTAGTGTTAGTGTTAGGGTTACGGTTAGGCTACGGGTGAGGGTTAAGGTTAGGTTTAGGGTTCGGGTACTGGATTAGGTTAGGTCTAGTTTAAGGGTAGGGGTTAGGGTTCGGGTTATGGTCAGGTTTCGGGAACCGGTTAGGGTGAAGGTTAGGGTTATGGTTAGGGTTAGGATTAGTGTTAGGCTATGGGTTAGGGTTATAGTTAGGTTACGTGTTAGGGTTAGGGTTAGCGTGCGGGTTAGGGTTAGGGTTAGGTTACGGGTTAGGGTTAGTGTTAGTTTTAGGGTTACGGTTTTGGTTAGGGTTAGGGTTAGAATTAGGGTTAGTGTTAGGGTACTGGTTAGGATTAGTGTTAGGGTTAGGATACCGGTTAGGGTTAGGGTTAGGGTACAGGTTATGTTTAAGGTGAGGGTTAGGGTTAGGATTAGGGTATGGGTTAGGATTAGGTTTAGGTACATGGTACAGGTTAGGGTATGGGTTAGGGTACCGGTGAGGGCAGGGGTTAGGTTTTAGGGTTAGGGTTAGGGAAAGTGTTAGGGTTAGGTTTAGGGTTAGGGTTAGATTTAGGGTTAGGGTTTCGGCTTAGGTTTAGGGTTAGGGTTAGGGTTAGGGTACGGTTTAGGGATAGGGTACGGGTTAGTGTTAGGGTTAGGGTTAGGGTTAGTGTAAGGGTTATTGTTAGGTTAAGAGTTAAGTTTAGGGTACGGCGTCGGGTAAGGGTGAGGTTACGGGTTAGGTATAGGTTTAGGGTTTGGGTTAGGGTAGGGGTTAGGGTCAGGGTTACCGTATGGGTTAGAGTTATGCCTAGGGTTAGGGTACTGGTTAGGGTTAGGGTTAGGATTAGGGTACGGGTGAGGGTTAGGTTTAGGGTTAGGGATAGGTTACGGGTTAGGGTTAGGTTTAGGGTTAGGTTACGGTTTAGGGTTAGGGTAGGGTACTGGTGAGGGTTAGGGTTAGGGTACGGGTTAGGGTTGGTGTAATTGTTAGGGTGAGGGTACGGGTTAGGGTTAGGGTAGGGCTTCGGGAAAGGGTGAGGTTACGGGTTAGCAGTAGGGTTAAGGTTAGGGTTAGGATACGGGTTAGGGTTAGGGTCAGGGTACGGGTGAGGGTACGGGTTAGGGTAGGTTACTTGTTAGGTTTAGGATTAGGGTTAGGGTATGAGTGAGGGTTAGGGTTAAGATTAGGTACGGCTTAGGATAAGGGTGAGGGTACGGGTTAGGTTGAGTGTTAGGTTTAGGGTTAGGGTTAGGGTACCAGTGATGTAAGGGTTACGGTTAGGGTACGGGCTAGGGTTAGGGTTAGGTTATGGGTTAGGTTTAGGTCTAGGTTTAGGGTACCGGTTAGGGTTAGGGTTAGGGTACGGGTTATGGTTAGATTTAGGGTATGGGTTAGGGTTAGAGAAAGGGTTAGGGTTAGCGTATGGGTTAGGTTTAGGGTTAGGCCTAGGGTTAGGGTACGGGTTAGGGTTAGGGTAGTTTACGGGTTAGGGTGAAGGTTAGCATTAGGGTAAAGGTTAGGGTTACGGTTAAAGTACGAGTGAGGGTACGAGTTAGGGTTAGTGTTACGGTTAGGTTTAGGGTATGGGTTAGCAATAGGGTTAGGGTTAGGTTTAGTTTTAGTGTACTAGTTAGGGTTATGGTTAGGGTACGGTTAAGGGTTAGGGTTAGGGTAAGGGTCGGGTTAGGGTTAGGGTTAGGGTTAGGGTTCGGGTACGGGTTATGATTAAGTTTAGGGATAAGGAAGGGTACTGGTTAATGTTAGGTTTAGGGTACTAGTTAGGGTTAGATTAAGGGTAAGGGTTACGGTATAGGTTAGGGTTAGGGTACGGGTTAGGTTTAGGGTGAGAGTACGGGTTACCAGTAGGGTTAAACTTAGGATTAGGTTACGGGGTTTGGTTAGGGCTCGGTACGGGTGAGTATACGGTTTAGGGTATGGGTTAGGTTTAGTTTATGGGTTAGGGTTAGCGTTCTAGATAGGTTAAGCGTTAGAATTAGGGTTAGGGTTAAGGTACTGGTTAGGGGTAGAGTTAGGGTTAGGGTACTGGTAAGGGTTAGGGTTAGGTAACGGGTTAGGGTTAGTGTAAGCGTTAGGGTTAGGGTATGGGTTAGGGTTAGGGTACGGCTTAGGGTAAGTGTGAGGGTTCGGATAAGGTTTAGGGTTAGGGTTAGAGTACTGGTTAGGGTTAGGGTTATGGTATGGGTTAGGGTACGGGTTAGGGTTAGGGTTCGATTACGGGTTAGGGTGAGGGTTCAGATACGGGTCATGGTAGTGGTTAAGGTTAGGGTTAGGGTTAGGTTACGAGTTAGGGTTTGGGTTAGGGTCAGGGGACGGATTAGGGTTAGGATTAGGGTTAGGGTTAGGGTTAGGGTACTAGTTAGCGTTAGGGTTAGGGTTAGGTTTAGGGTTCTGGTACTGGTTACGGTTTGGGTTAGGGTCAGAGTAGGGGTTAGGGTTAGGTTTAGGTATTGTTTTAGGGTACGCGTTAGGGTTAAGGTTAGGTTCAGGTTTAGGGTTAGGGTTACCATTAGGGTATGGTTTAAGGTTACGGTTAGGGTACGGGTAAGGGTACGGGTTAGAGTTAGGGTTAGGGTTAGGGTTTGGGTAAGGGTTAGCAATTGGGTTAGGGTAAGGTTTAGGTTTAGTGAATGGGTTAGTGTTAGGCTTACGGTACAGGTTAGGGTTCGGGTTCGGGTAAGGGTCGGGATAGGGTTAGGGTTTGGGTTAGGATTAGGGTACGGGTTAGGGTTAAGGTTAGGGTTAGGATTACGGTACTGTTTAGGGTGAGGGATAGGATACAGGTGAGGGTTAGAGTATGGGGTAGGGTTAGGGTTAGTTTACGGGTTAGGGCACGGGTTAGGTTTAGGGTGAGTAGTAGGGTTAAAGTTAGGGTTAGGTTACGGGGTATGGATAGGGCAGGGTACAGGTGAGGGAACGGGTTAGGGTACGGGTTAGGGTACAGGTTAGGGTTAGGGTTAGGGTTAGGTTACGGATTAGGGTTAGGGTTAGGGTTAGGGCACGGGTTAGGCTTAGTGTCAGGGTTAGGGTTAGGGTACGGGTTAGGGTTAGCGTACGGCTTAGGGTAATGGTGAGGGTACGGGTTAGGTTTAGGGTTAGGGTTAGGGTTAGGGTACTGGTTACGGTTAGGGTTATGGTACGGGTTAGGGTACGGGTAGGGTATAGTTTAGGGTTAGGATACTGGTTAGGGTTAGAGTTAAGTTTAGGGTACGGGTGACGGTTAGGGTTAGGGTTAGGGTTAGGGTTAGGGTACGGTTTAGGGTTAGGGTTAGGGTTCGGTTACGCGTTACGGTTAGGGTTAGTGTACGGGTTACAGTACTGGTTAAGTTTACGGTTAGGTTTAGGTTACGGGTTAGGGTTAGGTTAAGTGTACGTGTTAAGGTACGGGTTAGGGTTAGCGTTAGGGTACGGGTAAGGGTTAGGTTTAGGGTATGGATTAGGGGTAAGATTAGGATTAGGTTTAGGGTTAGGGTTAGGGTACTGGTTAGGGTTAGGGTTAGGGTTAGGTTTAGGGTAGAGGTTAGTGTTAGGTTTAGGGTTAGGGTTTTGTTTAGAATACTGGTTTGGGTTAGGGTTAGATTTAGGAACGGGTTAGGGTTAGGGTTAGGGTACTGGTTCTGGTTAGGGTTAGGGTTCGGGTACAGGTTAGGGTTAGGTTTAGGATACGGAGTATGGTTAAATTTAGGATTAGGGTTAAGTTTAGGTTTAGCGTTAGTGTACGGGTTAGGGTTATGTTTAGGGTACAGGTTAGGTTACGGGTTAGGGTTAATGTTAGGGTTAGCGTTAGGGTACGGGTTAGCAATAGGGTTAGGGTTCGGGTTAGGTTTAGTATACGGGTTAGGGATGGGTACGGGTTAGGGTTAGGGGTAGGTTAAGGGTACGTGTTAGGGTTAGGGTACGGGTTAGGGTTAAGTTTAGGGTTAGGGTACAGGTTAGGGTTAGAGTAAGTGTACGGGTAAGGGGTAGGGTTAGGGGTCGGGTTAGGTTACGGGTTAAGGTTAGGGCTGGGTACAGGTTAGGGTACGGGTTAGGTTTAGTGTTAGGGTTAGGGTACAGGTTAGGGTTTGGTTGAGGGTTAGGGTTAGAGTTAGGGTATGGATTAGGGTTAGGGTTAGGTTTAGGGGTAGGGTTAGGGTAGGGTACTGGTTAGGGTTATGGTTAGGGTACGGTATAGGGTTAGGGTTAGTGTTAGGGTTAGGGTACTGGTTTGGTTTGGGGTTAGGGTCAGGGTACTTGTTAGGTTTAGGGTTAGGGTACGGGTTAGGGTTAGGGTTAGGTTTAGGGTTAGGGTACTGGTTAGGGTTAGGTTTAGGTTTAGGGATGTCGTTAGGGTTAGGGTTATGGTTAGGTTTAGGGTACGGGTTAGGGTTAAGGTTAGGGGTAGGTTTAGGGTTAGCGTTAGGGCATGGGTGAGGGTTACAGTTAGGTTACGGGTTAGGGTACGGGTTAGGGTTAGTGTAGGGTTAGGGTTAGGGTACGGGTTAGCAGTAGGGTTAGGGTTAGGGTTAGGTTTTGTGTACGGGTTAGGGTTATAGTTTTGGTACGGGTTAGGTTTAGGTTTAGGGTAAGGGTCCGGGGTAGGATTAGGTTAAGGGTTAGGGTACGGGTTAGGCGCAAGGTTAGGGTTAGGGTTAGGGTTCTGGTTAGGGTTAGGTTTCAGGTACAGGTTAGTGTTAGGGTACGGGCTAGGTTTAGGGTGAGTGTACAGGTTAGCAGTAGGGTTAGTGTTAGGGTTACGTTACGGGGTTGGTTTAGTGCTGGGTACGGGTTAGGGTACGGGTAGGGTACAGGTTAGGGTTAGGGTACAGTTTAGGGTTAGGGTAGGGTTAGGTTACGGGTTAGGATTAGGTTTAGGGTGAGGGTACTGGTTAGGGTTAGGGTTAGGGTACGGGTTAGGGTTAGTGTAAGGGTTAGGTATAGGGTATGGGATAGGGTTAGGCTAGGGCTTAGGTTAAGGTTGAGGGTACGGGTTAGGTTTAGTGTTCGTGTGAGGGTTAGTGATAGGGTACGGGTGAGGTTTAGGGTTAGGTTTAGGGTTAGGGTATGGGTTAGGCTTAGGGTTAAGTTACGGGTTAGGGTTAGGTTTAGGTTGAGGGTACGGATTAGGGTTAGGGTTAGGTTACGTTTAGGGTAGTGGTTAGGGTTAGGGTTAGGGTACGTTTTAGGGTTAGGGTTGGGGTTAGTGTTAGGTTTAGTGTTAGGGTACGGGTTAAGTTTAAGGCACATATACGGTTAGGGATAGGAATAGGGTATGGGTTAGGGTTAGGGTACGGGTTCGGGTTAGGTTTAGGGTTAGGTTTAGGGTCAGGGTCAGGGTACGGGTTAAGGTTAAGGTTAGGGTTAGGGTTCGGGTACTCGGTAGGGTTAGGGTTAGGGTTAGGGTACCGGTTAGGGTTAGAGTAATGGTTAGGGTAAGTGTACGGGTGAGGGTTAGTGTATGGGTTAGGGTGAGGGTGAGTATCTGGGTTAGGGGTAGGGTTAGTGTGAGGGTTTGGTTACTGGTGAGGTTTAGGGCTGGGTACGAGTTAGGGTATGGGTTATGGTACGGGTTAGAGTTAGTTTACGGGTTAGGGTTAGGGTTCGGGTTAAGGTATGGGATAGGTTTAGGGTTATGGTTAGGGTAGTGATTAGGGTTAGGTTTAGGGAACGGGTTAGGGTTAGTGTAAGTGTTAGGGTTAGGGGTAAGTTTAGGTTTAGGATTAGGGTTAGGGTTAGGGTACTCTTTCGTTTAGGGTTAGGGTTAGGGTAGGGTAAGGTTTAGGGTTAGGTTTAGGGTTAGGGTCAGGATACAGGTTAGGGTACGGGTTAGGGTTAGGGTTAGTGTGCGGCTTAGGGTATGGGTTAGGGTTAGGGTTAGGGTACGGATTAGGATTAGGGTTAGGGTAAGGGTACGCGTTTGGGTCAGGGTTAGGGTTAGGTTTAGGGTTAGGGTAGTGGTTAGGGTTAGGGTTAGGTTTAGTGTTAGGGTACGGGTTAGGGTTACGGTTAGGGAACAGGTTAGGGTACGGTTAGGGTTAATGTTAGGGTTGGGGTAAGGGTATGGGTTAGCAATAGGGTTAGGGTTAGGTTTAGTGTACGGGTTATGTTTAGGGTTAGGGTAAGCATACGGGTTAGGGATAGGCTGAGGTTTTGGGTACGGGTTAGGTTTAAGGGTTAGGCTTATGGTACTGGTTAGGGTTAGGGTTCGGGTTAGGGTCTGGGTTAGGGTTAGTGTAAGGGTAAGGGTTAGGGTACGGGTTCGCAATAGGATTAGGGTTAGTGTGAGTGAATGGGTTAGGGGTTGGGTTAGGGTAAGGTTTAGGTTACGGGTAAGGGTTAGGGCTGGGTACGGTTTAGGGTACGTGTTAGGGTAGTGGTTAGGGGTAGGGTACGGTTTAGGTTTAGTGTTAGGGTTAGGGTACGGACTGTGGTTAGGGTTAGGGTTAGGGTTAGGGTTAGGGTTAGGGTACGGGTTAGGGTTAGGGTAGGGTACTAGTTAGGGTTAGGGTTGGGGTACGGGTTACATAGTGTAAGGGGTAGGGTTAGGGTACAGGTTAGGGTTAGGGTACAGCTTCGGGTAAGGGTGAGGGAACGGGTTAGCAGTAGGGTTAGGTTTAGGGTACGGGTTAGGGTTAAGTTTAGGTTTAGGGTTAGGGTTAGCGTTTGGGTATGGGTTAGGATTACGGTTAGGGTACGGGTTAGGGTACGGGTTAGGGTTAGTGTTAGGGTTAGGGTTAGGTTACGGGTTAGCAAAAGGTTTAGGGTTAGGTTTAGGTTTAGTGTACAGGTAAGGGTTAGTGTTAGGTTTAGGGTACGGATTAGGGTTAAAGTTAGGTGTAGGGTTATGTTACTGGTTAGGGTTAGGGTTAGGGTATGGGTAAGGGTTAGAGTAAGGGTTAGTGTTAGGGTACAGGTTAGGGTTAGGGTACGTGTTAGGTTTAGGGTGAGTGTTCGGGTTAGGTGTTGCGTTAGGGTTAGGGATAGTTTACGGGTTAGGATTAGGCCTGGGTATGGGTTAGGGTACGGTTTAGGGTACGGGTAAGGATTAGGGTACGAGTTAGGTTTAGGGTTAAGGTTAGGGTACGGTTTAGGGTTAGGGTTAGGGTACTGGTAGGGTTAGGGATTGGGAACGGGTGAGGGTTAGAGTAAGGGTTAGGGTTCGGTTACGGTCTAGGGTAATGGCACGGGTCAGGGTTAAAATGAGTGTACGAGTTAGGGTTAGGGTTAGGGTTAGGTTACGGGTTACTGTTACGGCTGGGTATGTGTTAGGGTACGGGTTAGGGTTCGGGGTAGGGTTAGGGTACATGTTAGGTTTAGGGTTAGGTTAAGGGTAGGGTTAGGGTTAGGGTTAGCATTAGGGTACGGGTTAGTGTTAGGGTTAGGTTTGGGTACTGGTTAGGGTTAGGATTAAGGTACGGGTTAGGGTTAGTGTCAGGGTTAGGGTTAGGGTACGGGTTAGGGTATGGGTTAGAGTTAGGTTTAGGTTTAGGGTACTGGATAGGGTTAGGGTTAGGATTAGGGTACGGGTGAGGGTTAGGGTTAGGGTTAGGGTACGGTTTAGGGTTAGTGTTAGGGTTAGGTTACAGTTCAGGGTTATGGTTTTGCGATGGGTTAGGGTTAGGATTAGGGTACGGGTTACTGTACGGTTTAGGCTTACGTTTAGGGTACTGGTTAGGGTTAGGTTTAGGGATAGGGTACGGATTACAGTTAGTGTTAGCATTGGTGTACGGGTTTGGATTAGGGTTACGGTTTGGGTGAGGGTACTGGTTAGGGTTAGGGTTAGGCTTAGGGTTAGGGTACAGGTTAGGGTTAGGATTAGGGTTAGGTTTAGTATTAGGCTACGGGTTAGGTTAAGGTTAGGTTTAAGGTACGGGTTAGGTTTAGGGTTAGGGTTAAGGTACGGGTTAGGGTTAGGGTTATTGTTACGGTACTGGTTAGCTTTAGGTTTAGGGTTAGGGTACGAGTTAGGGTAGGGTTAGGGTTAGGGTTAGGGTACGGGTTAAGTTTTGGGTTAGGGTACTAGTTAGGTTTAATGTTAGGGTTAGGGTACGAGTTAGGATTAGGGTTAGTTTTAGGGTTAGGGTAAGGGTTAGGGTTAATGTTAGGATACGGTTTAGGGTTAGGGTTAGGGTTAGGGTTAGGTTATGGTTTAGGGTTAGGGTTAGGGTACTGGTTTGGTTTAGGGTTAGGTTAAGGGTACGCTTTAGGGTTAGGATTAGGCTACAGGTTAGGTTTAGGGTTAGGGTAACGGTACTGGTTAGGTTTAGATTAGGGTAGGGTCAGGGTTAGAGTTAGGTTTAGGATTAAGTTTAGGGTACGGGTTAGGTTTAAGGTTAGGTTCATGGTTAGGGTGAGGGTTAGGGTGAGCGTTAGGGTACGGGTTAAGGTTACGGTTAGAGTATGGTTTAGGGTACGGGTTAGGGTTAGTGTTAGGGTTAAGTTTAGGATACGGGTTAGCAATAGGGTTAGGGTTAGGTTTAGGTTTAGTGTACTGGTTAGGGTTAGGGTTAGGGGATGGGTTAGAGTTAGGTTAGGGTAAGGTTTGGGATAGGGTTAGGGTTAGGGTTAGGGTTAGGGTACGGGTTAGGGTTATGGTACAGGTTAGGTTTAGGTTGAGTGTTCGGGATAGCAGTAGGGTTAAGGTTAGGGTTAGGGTACGGGTGAGGGTTAGGGTTAGGGTTAGGGTACGGCTTAGGGTTAGGTTTAGGGTTAGGGGACTGGTTAGGGTTAGGGTTACGCTTGGGTACCAGGGAGAGTCAGGTTTAGGGTTAGGTTTGGGTACGGATTAGGTGAGGGTTAGGGTGGGTTACGGTTTAGGGTGTGGGTTGGTGTACGGGTTACGGTACTGGTTAGTGTTAGGTTTAGGGTTAGGTTACGGGTTAGGGTTAGGGTTAGGTTTCGGGTACGGTCCTGGTTAGGGTTAGGATTAGGTTAACTGTTGGGGTTAGGGTTAGGGTTAGCTTATGGATAAGGGTTAGGGTTAGGGTTGTTGTATGGGTTAGGATTAGTGTTAGGGTTTGGGTTAGGGTTAGGGTACTGGTTAGGGTTAGGGTTAGGGTTAGGGTACAGCTAAGGGTTAGGTTTAGGGTTACGGTTAGGGTTAGGATACGGGTTATGGTTATGGTTAGGGTTAGGGTACGGATTATGGTTAGGGTTAGGGTCCTGGGTAGGTTTACGGTTAGGGTACGGGTTAGGGTTAGGGTTTGGGTTAGGGTCAGTGTATGGGATAGGGTTAGGGTTAAGGGTAGGGTACTGGTTAGGGTTAGGATTAGGGTACGGGATAGGGTTAGTGTACGGTTTAGGGTTAGGTTATGGGTTAGGGTTAGGGTACGGCTTCGGGTAAGGGAGAGGTTACGGGTTAGGGTTAGGGTTAGGGTACGGGTTAGGGTACGTGTTAGGGTCAGGGTTAGTGTACGGGTTAGAATGAGGTTTAGAGTTAGGGTACTATTTAGGGATAGGGTTAGGATTAGCGTATGGTTTAGGGTTAGGGTTAGGTTACGGTTTAGGGTTAGGGTTAGGGTACGAGTTACGGTACTGGTTAGGTTTAGGGTTAGGTTACGGGTTACGGTACGGGTTAGGGTTAGGTTTAGAGTACTGGTTAGGGTTAGGGTCAGGGTTAGGGTATGGAATAGGTTTAGCATTATGTTAAGGGTATGGGTAAGGATTAGGTTTAGGCTTAGGGTTAGGGTAGTGGTTAGGGTTAGGGTTAGGGGACAGACTAGGGTTAGGTTTAGGGTAAGGGTTAGGTTTAGGGTTAGGGTTAGTATATGGGTAAGGGTTAGGGTTAGGGTACGGGTTAGGGTTAAGGTTAGGGTACTGGTGAGGTTTAGGGTAAGGGTTAGGGTATGGGCTAGGGTTAAGGTGAGCATTAGTGTTAGGGTACGGGTGAGGGTTAGGGTTCGGTTACGGGTTAGGGTTAGGGTTAGGGTTAGTGTTAGGGTTAGGTTATGGTTTAGGGTTAGGTTTAGGGTTAGTGTTAGGGTACTGGTTACTTTCAGTGTTAGGGTAAGGGTACGCGTTAGGGTTAGGGTTAGGGTATGGGTTAGGTTTAGGGTTAGGGTATGGTACTGGTTAGGTTTAAGGTGAGGGAACGGGTTAGGGTTAGTGAAAGTGTTAGGGTTAGGGTACGGGTAGGGTTAGGGTACAGCTTAGGGTTAGGGTGAGGGTACGGGTTAGGTTTAGGGAAAGGGTTAGGTTTAGGGTTAGGGTTAGTGTACGGGTTAGGGTTAGGGTTAGGGTAAGGTTACGGGTTAGGTTTAGGGTTAGGATACGGGTTACGGTTCAGTGTAGGGTTAGGGTTAGGGTTAGGGTTAGGTTACCATTGAAAGTTAGGGTTAGGTTATGTGTTACGGTATGGGTTAGTGTTAGGGTTAGGGTACTGGTTAGGGTTAGGGTTAGTGTTAGGGTTAGGGTACGGGTTAGGATGAGGGTTAGTGTTAGGGTACTGGTTAGGGTTAGGGTATGGTTAGGGTTAGGGTACGGCTTAGGGTTAGGGTTAGGGTCCCTAGTGTTAGGGAGGGTATGTGTTAGGTTTAGGTTTAGGGTTAGGTTTAGGGTTAGGGTTAGGGTCGGGTTAGGGTTAGGGTTAGGGAAAGGTTACGATTTAGGGTTAGGGTTAGGATATGGGTTACGGTACAGTGTAAGGTTAGGGTTAGGGTTAGGGTTAGGTTACCGTTAAAAGTTAGGGTCAGGTTACGTGTAATTGTATGGGTTAGGGTTAGGGTTAGGGTTAGGGTACTGGTTAGTTTAGGGTTTGGGTTAGGGTACGGGTTAGGGTGAGCATTAGGGTAAGGTTACGGGTTAGGGTTAGGGTTAGGATACGGGTTACAGTACAGTGTAAGGTTAGGGTTAGGGTGAGGGTTAGGTTACCGTTTAGAGTTAGGGTTAGGTTACGTGTTACTGTACGGGTTAGGGATTGGGTACTGGTTAGGTTTAGGGTTAGGGTACGGGTTAGGGTGAGGTTTAGGGTTAGGGTACTGGTTAGGATTAGGGTTAGGTTCAGGGTTATGGTTCTGTTTAGGGTGAGGCTTACTGTTAGGCTTAGGGTACACTTTAGGGTTAGGTTTTGGGTTAGGGTTAGGGTTTGGATACGGGGTAGGGTTAGGGTTATGGTTAGGATTAGGGTACTGGTTAGGGGTTAGTGTTAGGGTTAGGGTACGGGTTAGGGTTAGGTTTAGGTTAGAGTAAGGGACGGGTTAATTTTAGTGTTAGGGTTACGCGATGGGTAGGTTAGTGTCAGGGTGAGGTACGGTTAGGTTACGGGTTAGGGTTAGGGTTAGGGTACGCATCACGGTATGGGTTAGGGTTAGGTTTTGGGTACTGGTTAGGTTTAGGGTTAGGGTTAGGTTACGGATTAGGGTTAGGGTTAAGGTTAGGGTATGGGTTAGGATTAGGGTTAGGGTTAGGGTAGGGGTAGGTTTAGCATTAGGGTACAGGTTAGGGTTAGGTTTAGGGTTAGGTTAAGGGTTAGGATACCCCTTATGGTACGGTTTAGTGTAGGTTTAGGGTACTGTACAGGGTTAAGGTTAGCGTTAGGGTACTGGTAAGGTTTAGGGTTAAGGTTAGGGTACGGATTAGGGTTAGGGTTATGGTTAGGGTATGGGTTAGGGTACGGGTTAGGTGACGGGTAAGTGTTAGGTTTAGCGTTAGGGTAGTGTACTGGTTAGAGTAATGGTTAGGGTACGGGTTAGGGTTAGTGTAAGGGTTAGGGTTAGGGTACGAGTTAGGGTTAGGTTACAGCTTAGGGTAAGGGTGAGGGTACGGGTTAGCAGTAGGGTTAGGGTTAGGGTTAGGGTTAGGGAATGGGTTAGCGTTAGGGTTTGGCTACGGTTGAGGGTACGGGTTAGGGTTAGGGTTGGTTTGGGTACTGGTTACGGTTAGGGTTAAGTTGAGCGTACGGTGAGGGTTAGGGTTAGGGTTAGGTTTAGGTAGGTGTTAGGGTTGGGGTTAGGGTTAGGTTATGGGTAATGGTTAGGGTTAGGGTACGCATTACGGTACTGGTTAAGGTTAGGTTTAGGGTACTGGTCAGTGTTAGGGTTAGGGTTAGGGTACGGATTAGGGTTAGAGTTAGGGTTAGGGTATGGGTTAGGATAAGCGTTAGGGTTAGGCTACTGGTTAGGGTTATGGTTAGGGAATGGTTAAGTGTTAGGGTTAGGGTTAGGGTACTGGTTTGGTTTAGGGTTAGGGAAAGAGTACGCAATAGTGTTAGGGTTAGGGTATGGGTTAGGTTTAGGGTTAGGGTTAGGGTACTGTTTAGGGTTAGGTTTACGGTTAGGGTAGGGGTTAGGGTTAGGGCTAGGGTTAGGTTTAGGGTATGGGTGAGGGTTAAGGATAGGGTTAGGGTTTTGGTTAGGTTTAGCGTTGGGGTTCAGGTTAGCAATAGGGTTAGGTTTAGGGTTAGGTTTAGTGTGCGGGTAAGGGTTAAGCTTAGGTACAGGTTAGGGTTAGGATTAGGGTAAGGGTACGGTTTACATTTAGGGTTAGGATTAGGCTTTGGTTAGGGTACGGATAAGGGTTAAGTTTAGGGTTAGGGTTAGGGTACTCGTTAGGCTTAGGGTACGGGTTAGGGTACGGGTTAGGGTGAGGGTGAGTGTACTGGTTAGCAGTAGGTTTAAGTTTAGGGTTAGGTTACAGGTTAGGGTGAGGGCTGGGTACGGGTTAGGGTATGGGTTAGGGTACGGGTTAGGGTTAGGGTACTGGTTAGGGTTAGTGATAGGGTTAGGTTACGGGGTAGTTTTAGGGTTAGTGTACGGGTTAGGGTACGGGTTAGGGTTAAGGTTAGGTTTAGGGTTAGTGTCCTGGTTAGGGTTAGGGTTAGGGTACGGGTTAGGTTTAGTGTTAGGGTTGGGGTTAGGGTACGAGTTAGTGTTAGCGTTAGGTTATGGGTTAGGTTTAGGTTTAGGGTTAGTGTTAGGGTTAGAGTACGGTTTAGGGATAGGGTAAGGGTTAAAGTTAGGGTACTGGTTTCGTTTATGGTTAGGTTTAGGGTACGGGTTAGGGTTAGCGTTAGTGTACTAATTAGGGTACGGGTTAATGTTAGGGTTAGGATACGGATTAGGGTTAGGGTTAGGGTAAGGGTACGGTTGAGGGTTAGGGTTAGGATACAGGTTAGGGATAGGGTAGGGGTTAGCGTTAGGGTACTGGTTAGGGTTAGAGTGAGGGTTAGGGTAGGGTTTAGAATTAGGGTTAGGGTTAGGTTTAGGGTACGGGTTAGGGAAAGGTACCGGTAGGGTTTCGTTTAGGGTCCGGGTTAGGGTACGGGTTAGGGTTAAGATTAGGGTTAGTGTACTGGCTCCGATAAGGGTTAGGGGACGGGTTAGGGTTAGAGTAAAGGTGAGGGTAGCGTACGGGTTAGGGTTAGGGTACGGGTTAGAGTTACGGTGAGTGTACGTGTTAGGGGTAGGGTTAGGGTTAGAGTTAGGTTACGGGTTAGGGTTAGGGCTGGGTACGCGTTAGGGTACGTGTTAGGGAATGGGTTAGGGTTACGGTATGGGTTAGGTTTAATGTTAGGTTTAGGGTACGGGTTAGGGTACGGGTTAGGGTTAGGGTACGGGTTAGGGTTAGGGTTAGGATAGGGTACTGATTAGGGTTAGGGTTAGGGTACGGGTTAGGGTTAGTGTAAGGATTAGGGTTAGGGTGCGGTTTAGGTTTAGGGTATGGCTTCGGGTAAGGGTGTGGGTCCGGGTTAGCAGTAGGTTACGATATGGGTTGTGGTACGGGTTAGGGTTAGAGTTAGGGTACGGTTTGGGGTATGGGTGAGGGTTAGGGTTAGGGTACTGGTTAGGGTTAGGGTTAGTGTTAGGGTATGGGTGAGGGTTAGGTTTAGGGTTAGAGTTAGTATACGGGTTAGGTTTAGGGTTAGGGTTAGAGTACGGGTTAGGTTTAGGGTTAGGGTTAGGGTACTGGTTAGGGTTAGGGTTAGGTTTAGGGTATGGGTTAGGGTATGGGTTAGGGTTAGGGTTAGGTTTTGGGTACTGGCTGGGTTAGGGTTAGGGTCAGGGTATGGGTGAGGGTAAGGTTTAGGGTTAGTGTACGAGTTAGGGTGAGTGTGAGGGTTAGGTTACGGTTTAGGTTTAGGGTTAGGGTACGGTTTATGGTACTGTTAGGGTTAGGGTTAGGTTACGGGTTATGGTTAGGGTTAGGTTTAGGTTTAGGGTACGGGTTACGGTGAGGATAAATGTACGGGTTAGGGTTAGGGTACGGGTTAGGTTACGGGTTAGGGTTAAGGTTAGGGTTAGGGTTAGGTTGAGTGTACATGTTAGGGGTAGGGTTAGGATTAGGGTTAGGTTACGGGTTAGGGTAGGGTTAGGTATGGGTTGGGGTTCAGGTAAGTTTACGGTTTAGCGTTAGGGTTAGTGTACGGTTTACGGGACTGGTAGGGTTAAGATTAGGGTTCGGTTATGGGTTAGTGTTAGCATTAGGGTACAGTATAGGTTACGGGTTAGGGTTAGGTTTAGGGTACTGGTTAGGGTTAGGGTTAGGGTTAGGGTACGGATTAGTGTTAGGGTTAGGGTTAGGTTTAGAGGTGAGGATTAGGGTACGGTTTAGGGTTAGGGTTAAGGTTAGGGTTAGGGTTAGGGTACAGGTTAGGGTTAGGGTTAGGGTTAGGGTTAGGTTTAGGGTGCGGGTTAGGGTACGGGTTAGGGTTAGGGTTAGGGTAAGTGTACGGTTTAGGGTTAGGGTTAGGGAACGAGTTCGGTTTAGGGTTAGGGTTAGGGAACGAGTTAGGCTTAGGGTTAGGGTTAGGGTAGAGTACTGTTTAGGGTTAGGGTTAGGGTTAGGGTGCATGTTAGGGTTAGGTTTAGGGTTAGGGTTTGGTTACTGGTTAGGGTGAGGGTTAGGGTTAGGGTACTGGTTAGGGTTAGGGTTAGGTTACGGTTTAGGGTATGGGTTAGGGTTATGGTTAGGATTAGTGTACGGTTTAGGGTTAGGGTTAGGTTTAGGGTTAGGTTTAGGGTTAGTGTTAGGGTACGGTTTAGGGTTAGGGTTAGGTTTAGCTTTAGGCTACTGGTTTTGTTTAGGGTACGGGTTAGGTTTAGGCTTCGGTTTAGGGTTAGGGTTAGCATTAGGGTAAGTATACGGCTTGGGGTACAGGTTAGGGTTAGCGTACCGGATAGCGTACGGGTTAGGGTTAGGGTTAGGGTTGGGTACGGGTTAGGGTTACGGTTAGGGTACGGGTTAGGGTACGGGATAGGGTTAGTGTTAGGTTAGGTTTAGTGTGAGGTTACGGGTTAAGTTTAGGGTTAGGTTTAGGGTGAGGGTCAGGGTTAGGGTTAGGGTGCGGGTTAGGGTTAGGGTTAGGTTTCGGGTACGGGTTAGGTTTAGGGTTAGGGTTAGGTTACGGGTTAGGGTTAGGGTTAGGGTATGGGTTACGGTACAGGTTAGTGTTAAGGTTAGGCGTAGGGTTAGGTTACGGGTTAGGGTACGGTTACTGTATGGATTAGGGTAATGGTTAGGTTTAGGGTTAAGTTTAGGGTACGGGTTAGGTTTAGGGTAGGGTTGGGGTACGGGTTAGGATTAGGGTTAGGGTTCTGGTTAAGGTTAGGCTTAGGGTTCTGTTTAGGGTACAGGTTAGGGTTAGGTTTAGGGTTCGGTTTAGGTTTTGGATACGGGTTATGGTTATGGTTAGGGTTAGGGTTATGCTATGAGTTAGATTTAGGGTTAGGGTTAGGGTACTGCTTAGGGTTAGTGTTATGGTTAGGGTACGGTTGAGTGTTAGGGTTAGGTTTCGGTTTAGGGTTAGGGTACGTGTTAAGGTTAGGGTTAGGTTACGTGTTAGGGTGAGGTTTAAGGTTTGTGTTAGGGTTAGTGTATGGTTTAGGGTTAGGATTAGGGCTAGGGTTAGGGTAGTGGTTTGGTTTAGGGTTAGGGTTAGGAACGGGTTAGGTTTAGGGTTAGGTTTATGGTTAGGTTTAGGGTACGGGTGAGTGTACGGGATAGGGTTAGGGTTAGTGTACGACTTAGGGTATGTGTTAGGGTTAGGTTTAGGGTTTGGTTTAGGGATAGGGTACGGGTTAGCGTTAGGGTTAGGGTTAGGGTTATGATTAGGGTACCGGTACAGGTTAGGGTTAGAGTTAGGTTTAGGGTACGGGTAAAGGTTAGGGTTAGCATTACGGTAAGGTTTAGGTTATGGGTTAGGTTTAGGGTTAGGGTTAGGGTACTGGGTAGGGTTAGAGTACGGTTTAGGCGTAGTGTTAGGGTTAGTGTTAGGGTTATGGTACAGGTTAGGGTTAGGTTAAGGTTTAGTGTTAGGGTTAGGGTATTGGTACGCGGTAGGGTTAGGGTTAGGTATAGGATTAGGGTACGGGTTAGGGTTAGGTTTAGGTTAGGGTTAGGGTACGGGTTAGGGTTAGGGTTGGGGTGCGGTTTAGGATTAGGGTACAGGTTAGGGTTAGGGATAGGGATAGGCTATGGGTTAGGGTTAGGGTTAGGTTGAGGGTATTGGTTAAGGTCAGGGTTAGTGTTATGGTATGGGTCAGGGTTTGGGTTAGGGTTAGGGATGGGGTATGGGTTAGGGGCAGGGGGAGGTTTCGGTTACCTGTTAGGGTGAGGATTAGGGTCGGGTTAGGCATAGGGTACGGTTTAGGGTATGGATAGGGTTAGGGTTAGGGTAAGGGTTAAGGTAAGAGTTAGGGTTAGGCTTAGGGTACTGGTTAGGATTAGTGTTAGGGTTAGGATACAGGTTAGGGTAAGGGTTAGGGTACGGGTTAGGATTAGGTTTAGCGTTATCATATGGGTTAGGGTATGGGTTAGGGTACTCTTTAGGGTACGGTTTAGGGTTTAGGGTTAAGAAAAGGGAAAGTGTCAGGGTTAGGGTTAGGGTACGGGTAAGGGTTAGGGTTAGAGTTAGGGTTAAGGTACGGTTTTGGGATAGGGTACGGGTTAGGGTTAGGGTTAGGATTAGGGTACGGGTACGGGTTAGGGTTATAGTTAGGTTTAGGGTTCAGGTAAGGGTTAGGGTTAGCGTTACGGTAAGGCTTAGGTTATGGGATAGGGTGAGGGTTAGCTTACGGCTTCGGGTTAGGATTAGGGTAAGGGTACCGGTTAGGGTTAGGGTTAGGGTATGGGTTAGGTTTAGAGTTAGGGTTAGGGTTAGGGTACTGGTTTGGGTTAGTGTTAGGGTTAGGATACAGGTTAGGATGAGGGTTAGGGGTAGGGTTATGGTACGGGTTAGGGTTAGGGTGAGGGTTAGGTTTAGGATGAGGGTACGGGTTAGGATTAGTGTTAGGTTTATGGTACTGGTTAGGGTTAGCGTTAGGGTACTGTTTTGGGTTAGGATTACGGATCGGGAACGGGTTAGGTTTAGGGTTAGGGTTAGGGTTAGGTTTATGGTATGGGTTAGTGTTAGGGTTAAGGTTAGGATTAGGGTTAGGATAGGGTTAGGGTTAGAGTTAATGTTAGGGTTAGGATTAGAGTTACGGTTAGGGTTAAGATTAGGGTTCGGATTAGGGTTAGGGTAGGGTTAGGATTAGAGTAAGGGTTAGGGTTAGGGTTAGTGTTAGGGTGTGGGTACGGGTCAGGGTTAGGATTAGGGTTAGGGTTAGGGTACAGGTTAGGATACGGGTTATGGTTAGGGTTACGTTTAGGGTACAGGTTGGGTTAGGGTTAGGGTTAGGGTTAGGATACGTGTTAGGGTTAGGGTTAGGGTACTAGTTAGGGTTAGGGTTAGGTTTAGGCTACAGGTTAGGGTTAGTGTTAGGGTTAGGGTTAGGTTTAAGATGCGGGTTAGGGTTAGGATACGTGTTAGGGTTAGGGTTAGGGTTAAGGTTAGTGTACGGGTTAGGGTTAAGTTTAGGGTTAGGATTCGGGTTATGCTACGGTTTAAGAGTAGGGTTAGGGTTTGGGTTAGGTTTCGGGTAAGGTTTAGGGTTAGGGTACATGTACGGGTTAGGTTTAGGGTTAGGGTACGGGTACGTGGTTAGTGTTAAGGTAAGGGTTACGGTTAAGCTGGTGGTAGAGTTAGGTTTACGGTATGGGTTAGGCATAGGGTAAGGGTTAGGTTTAGGTATTGGGTACGGGTTAGGGTTAGGGTTAGGGTACGGTTTAGCGTTAGGTTTAGGGGAAGGGTACGGATTCGGGTTAGGGTACGGGTTAGGGTTAAGTTTAGGGTTAGGGTTAGGGTACTGGTTAGGGTTCGGGTTAGGGTATAGCTAGGTTTAGATTAATGATCAGGGTTAGGGTACGGGTTGGTGTTAGGGTACCGGTTAGGGTTAGGGTGAGTGTGCGGGTTAGGGTTAGGGTAAGGGTTAAAGTTAGGGTTCGGTTACGGGTTAGGGTTAGGGCTGGGTACGGGTTAGGGTATGGGTTAGGGTACCGGTTAGGTTTAGGGTACTGGTTATTGTTAGGGTTAGGGTTATGTTACAGGTGAGGGTTTGGGTCAGGGTAAGGGTTAGGGTACTGGTTAGTGTTAGGGTTAGGGTAAGGGTTAGGTTCAGTTTAGGGTTAGGTTTAGGGTTGGGTTAGGTTTAGGTTACGGGTTAGGGATAGGGTTAGGGTACGGGTTAGGGTTAGGTTTAGGGTTAGGGTAATGGTTAGGGTTAGGGTACGGGTTAGGGTATGGGTTAGGGTTATGGTTAGGGTTAGGGTACGTGTTAGGGTTAGGGTTAGGTTATGGGTTAGGGTTACGATAAGGGTTAGGGTTAGGGTGAGGGTACGGTTTAGGGTTAGGGTTAGGGTAAGGTTACGTGTTAAGGTTAGAGTTAGGTTTAGAGTAGACTACGGGTTAGAGTTAAGGTTAGGGTTAGGGTTAGGGTACTGGTTAGGGTTAGGTTAAGGGTACGATTTAGGGTTAGAGTAAGGGTTAGGGTTAGGGTACGGGTTAGGGTTAGGGTTAGGGTTAGGGTTAGGGTTCGGTGACGAGTTAGGGTTAGGGCTGGGTACGGGTTAGGGTATGGGTTAGGGTTAGGGTACAGGTTAGGGTTAGGTTTAGGTTTAGGTTAAGGTTTAGGGTTAGGTTACTGGTTAGGGTTAGGTTTAGGGTTAGGGTTCGGGTATATGTTAGGGTTAGGTTTAGGGTTAGGGTAAGGTTTAGGATACGGGTTAGGGTTAGGGTTGGGGTTAGGTTTAGGATAAGGTTTAGGGTTATGTTTAGGGTTAGGGTACTGTTTAGGGTTCTGGTTAGGTTTAGGGTGATGATACGGGTTAGGGTTAGGTTTAGGTTTAGGTTAAGGTTTAGGGTTAGGTTACTGGTTAGGGTTAGATTTAGGGTTAGGGTTCGGGTATATGTTAGGGTTAGGTTTAGGGTTAGGGTAAGGTTTAGGATACGGGTTAGGGTTAGGGTTGGGGTTAGGTTCAGGATAAGGTTTAGGGTTATGTTTAGGGTTAGGGTACTGTTTAGGGTTCGGGTTAGGGTTAGGGTGATGGTACGGGTTAGGGTTAGGTTTAGGTTACGGTTAGGGATATGGTTAGGGTTAGGTTAAGGGTACGGGTTAGAGTTAAGGTTAGGGTTAGGGTGAGGGTACGGGTTAGGGTTAGGGTTAGGGTACGGGTTAGGGCTAGAATAAGGGTTAGGGTTAGGGTACGTGTTAGGGTTCGGGTACGGTTTAGGTTTAGGGTAATGGTTAGGGTTAGGGTTAGGGTTAGGGTATGGGTAAGGGTTACGGTTAGGTTGCGGGTTAGGGATAGGGTTAAGGTTAAGTTGAGTGTAGGGGTAAGTGTTAAGGTTAGAGTACGGGTTAGGGTAATGGTTCAGGTTAGGGTTAGGGTACGGGTTAGGGTTAGAATAAGGTTTAGGGTTAGGGTACGGGTTAGGGTTAGGTTTAGGTTACGGGTTAGAGTTAGGGTTAGAGTATGGGTTACGGTACGGTTTATGGTTAGGGTTAGGGTCAGGTTACAGGTTAGGGTTAGGGTACGGGTTACGGTACGGGTGAGGGTTCAGGTTAGGGTACTGTTTATGGTTAGAATTAGGGTTAGGGTACGGGTTAGGGTATGGGGTAGGGTTAGGGTTACGGTACGAGTTAGATTAGGGTTAGGGTTAGGGTACTGGTTAGGGTCAGGGTTAGTGTTAGGGTACAGGGAAGGGTAACGTTTAGGGTTTGGGTTAGGATACGGGTTAGGGTACGGGTTAGGGTATGGGTTAGGGTACAGATTAGGGTTAGTGTACTGTTTTGGTTTAGGGTACGGTTTAGGGTACGGTTTAGGGTTAGGGTTAGGGTTAGGGTCAGCTTCAGAGTATGGGTTAGGGTACGGGTTAGGGTTAGGGTTAGTGTATGGCTTAGAGCACAGGTTAGGGTTAGTGTAAGGGTAAGGATTAGGGTTAGGGTTAGGGTAATGGTACGCTTTAGAGTTAGGGTTAAGGTTAGGGAAAGGGTTAGGGTTAGGTTTAGTGTTAGGGTACTGTTTAGGGTTAGGGCTAGGTTTAGGGTAGGGGTTAGGGTTATGGTTAGGGTTCGGGTTAGGGTACAGGTTAGGGTAAGGTTAGGGTTAGGGTTAGGGTTAGGGAATGGGTTAGGATTACGGTTAGGGTACGGGTTAGGGTACGTTTTAGGGTTAGGGTTAGGTTTGGGGTCCTGGTTTGGTTTAGGGTTAGGGTTAGGGTATGGGATAGGGTTAAGTTTAGGGTTAGGGTTTGGGTTATGGTACGCTTTAGGGTTAGGATTAGGGTTAGTGTTAGGGTACTGGTTTGGAATAGGGTTAGGGTTAGTGTACGGGTTAGGTTTTAGGTTAGGGTTACAGGAAGGTTTAGGTTACGGGTTAGGATACGGGTTAGGGTTTGGGTTAGTGTTAGAGTTACAGTTAGGGTACAGGTTAGGCATAGGGTCAGGGTTAGGGTTAGGTTTAGGGTACGGTTTAGGGTTAGGTTTAGGGTTAGTGTACGGTTTAGGGTTAGGGTTAGAGTTAGGGTTAGGGTACTGGTTTGGTTTAGGGTTAGGGTTAGGGTACGGTTAAGGTTGAGGGTTAGGATTAGTGTTAGGTTTTGGGTATGGGTTAGGGTTAGTGTTAGGGTTAGGTTTAGGGTATGGGTTAGCAATAGGGTTAGGGTTAGGGTTAGGTTTAGGGTACGGGTTAGGATTAGGGTTATGGTACGTGTTAGGGTTACGGTTAGGGT
The DNA here is from genome assembly GCF_018345385.1 of Vulpes lagopus. NCBI lineage: Eukaryota > Metazoa > Chordata > Mammalia > Carnivora > Canidae > Vulpes > Vulpes lagopus. Next base: position 100,381 of record NW_024570637.1, on the reverse strand, counting down.
AAGGGTACGGATTAGGGTTGGTTCAGGGTTACGGTATGGTTTAGGGTAAATTTTAGGGTTAGGGTTAGGGTAAAGGTTAGTGTTAGGGTATGGGTTATGGTTACATTAATGGTTAGGGTTAGGGTACAGGTTAGGGTTAGTGTACGGGTTATAGTGAGGGTGACTGTACGGGGTAGGTTTAGGGTTAGGGTCAGGTTACGGTTTAGAGTTAGGGCTGGGTACGGGTCAGGGTACGTGTTAGGGTATGGGTTAGGGTTGGGGTACGAGTTAGTAATAGGGTTAGGGTTACGGTACGGGTTAGGGTTCGGGTACGGGTTAGGGCTAGGGTATGGGTTAGGGATATGGTAAGGGTACGGGTTAGGGTTAGGGTACTGGTTAGTGTTAGGGTACAGGTTCGGGTAAGGGTTAGGGTTAGGGTTAGGTTACGGGTTAGTGTTAGGGTTAGGGTACGGGTACGGGTACAGGTACGGGTACGGGTTAGGGTTAGGGTTAGTGTTATGGTTAGGGTTAGGGTACGGGTTAGGGTTAGGGGTAGGGTTACGTTATGGTTTAGAGTTATGGTAGGGTACGGGTTAGGGTTAGGGTGAGGGTTAGGGTTAAGGTACTGGTTAGGGTTAGGGTTAGGTTTTGGGTACGCGTTAGGGTTAGGGTTGGGGTACAGTTTATGTTTAGGGTAAAGTTAGGGTACTGGTTAGGGTTACGGGTAGGTTTAGGGTTAGAGTAGAGATTAGGGTAGGGTACGGGTTAGGGTATGGGTTAGGGTTAGGGTTACTGTTAGGGTACGGGTTAGGGTTAGGGTTAGGGTTAGTGTTAGGGTACAGGTTAGGGTTAGGGTACGAGTTAGTGTTCGGATTATGGTTAGGTTTAGGTTTAGGGTTAGGGTTAGGTTTAGAGTTAGGGTTAGGGTACGGGTTAGGCACAGGGTTAGGGTGAGGTTTAGGTATAGGGTATGGGTTGGGTTTAGGGTTAGGGTACGGGTTAGGGTTAGGATTAGGGTTAGGGTTAGGGTAAGGGTATGGGTGAGGGTTAGGGTTAGGTTTATTGTACGGGTTAGGGTTAAGGTTTGGGTTACGGTACCGGTTAGGGTTATGGTTACGTTGGTTGAGGGTTAGAATAAGGGTTATGGTTATGGTTAGGGTTAGGGAACTGATTAGTGTTAGGGTGAGTGTACAGGTTAGGGTTAGGGTTAGGGTTAGGGCTGGGGACGTGTTAGGGTACGGGTAAGGGTATGGGTCAGGTTTAGTGTTAGGGTTAGTGTTAGGGTACGGTTGAGGGTTGCGGTTAGGGATAGGAATACGATTAGGGTACTGGTTAGGGTTAGATTACGGGTTAGGGTTAGGGTTACGGTTAGGGGATGGTTTATTGTTAGGGTTAGGGTAAGGGTGAGGTTACAGGATAGGTTTAGGGTTAGGGTACCGGTTAGTGTTAGGGATACCTTACGGGTTAGGGTTAGCGTTAGGGTACGGGTATGGGTTAGGGTTAGTGTTAGGGTTAGTGTTAGGGTAGGGTACGGGTTAGGGTTAGGTTTAGGGTTAGTGTTAGGGTAGGGTACGGGTTAGGGTTAGGGTTAGGGTTAGGGTTAGGGTTAGGGTTAGGGTAGGGTACGGGTTAGGGTTAGGGTTAGGGTTAGGGTTAGGGTTGTTACTGATTAGGGTTAGGGTTAGGTTTAGGGTACGCGTTAGGGTTAGGGTTAGGGTACAGGTAAGGGTCAGGGTAGGGTTAGTGTACTGGTTAGGGTTAGGGGTAGGTTACGGGTTAGGGTTAGGGTTCGGGTACGGGTTTGAGTTAGGGATAGGGTTAGTTTACGGGTTAGGGTTAGGGTTAGGGTTAGGGTATGGGTTAGGGTTAGGGTAGGGTTAGGGTACTGGTTAGGGTTAGGGGTAGGTTTAGGTTTAGGGTAGAGATTAGGGTAGGGTTAGTGTTAGGGTACGGGTTAGGGTTAGGGCTAGTGTTAGGAAGGGTACGGGTTAGGGTTAGTGTTATGGTTAGTGTAAGTGTACGGGTTAAGGTTAGGGTACGGGTTAGTGTTTGGGTTATGGTTAGGTTTAGGTTTAGGGTTAGGGTTAGTTTTAGAGTTAGAGTCCGAGTTAGGGATAGGGTTAGTGTTAGGGATAGGGTACTGCTTAAGGTTAGTGTTAGGTTTAGGGTACGGGATAGGGTTAGGGTTTGGGATAGGGTTAGGGTTAGGGTAAGGGTGAGCATCAGGGTTAGGTTTAGGTTACAAGTTAGCATTAGGGTTAGCATACCGTTTAGGGTTAGGGTGAGGTTAGGGTTAGGGTTAGGATACTGGTTAGGGTTAGGTTTAGGGTACGGGTTAGGGTTAGGGTTAGGGTACTTGTTAGGGTTAGGGTTAGTTTAGGGTAGGGGTTAGTGTTAGGGTTAGAGTTAGGCTTAGGTTTAGGGTACGGGTAAAGTTTAGGGTTAGGGTTAGGGTACAGGTTAGGGTTAGGGTTAGTGTTAGGGAACGCATTAGGGTTAGGGTTAGGGTTAGGGTACAGGTTAGGGTTGGTGTTAGGGTTTGGGTTAGGGTTAGGGTTCTGTAGAGGGTTAGGCTTAGGGTTAGGGTTAGGCTTAGGGTACAGGTTAGGTTTAGTGTTAGGGTACGGATAGGGTACAGGTCAGGGTTAGGGCTAAGGAACGTGTGAGGGTTAGGTTTAGGGTTAGGATTAGGGTCAGGGTTAGGGATAGGGTACTGGTTAAGGTTAGGGTTAGGGTTAGGGTACGGGTTAGGGTTAGGTTTAGGGTAGAGTTTAGGGTTAGGTTTAGGATACTGGTTAGGGTTAGGGTTAGGGTTAGGGTACGGGATAGGGTTAGGTTGAAGGTATTGGTTAGGGTTAGGGTTAGGGTTAGGGTTAGGTTTAGGGTACGGTTTAGGGTTAGGGTTAGGGTTAGGGTACTGGTTTGGTTTAGGGTTAGGGTAAGGGTACGCGATAGGGTTAGGGTTAGGGTACGGGTTAGGGTCAGGGTTAGGGTACTGGTTAGGATTAGGGGAGCGTAGGGGTTAGGGTTAGGATTAGGGTTAGGTTTAGGGTACGGGTTAGGGTTAACATTAGGGTTAGGGTTAGGTTTAGGGTTAGGGTTAGGGTTAGGGTTAGGGTTATGGTTAGGGTAAGGGTTAGGGTTATTGTTAGGGTTAGGGTTAGGTTATGGGTTAGGGATAGGGCTGGGAATGAATTAGGGTATGGGTTAGGGTTATGGTATGGGTTAAGTTTAGTGTTATCGTTAGGGTACGGGTTAGGGTTAGGGTTAGGGTTAGGGTACGGGTGAGGGTGATGGTTAAGGTTAGTGTTAGGGTTCGTGTTAGGGAACGGTTTAGGGTATGGGTACGGGTTAGTTTTTGCGTTAAGGTTAGGATACTGTTAGGGTTAGGGTTAGTGTTCGGGTACGGATGAGGGTGAGGGTTAGGATTATGGTTAGGGTACGGGTTACGGTACTGGTTAGGGTTAAGGTTAGGGTTAGGTTACGGGTTAGGGTTATGGTTAGGTACGGGTTACGGTACGGATTAGGGTTAGGTTTCGGGTACTGGTTAGAGTTAGTGTTAGGGTTAGGGTACGGATTTGGTTTAGGGTTAGGGTTAGGGTACGGTCAGGATTTGGTTAGGGTTAGTGTTCAGGTACTAGTTAGGTTTAGGCTTAGGGTTACCGTCACGGTACAGGTTAGGGTTAAGTTTAGGGTTAGGGTTAGTGTCAGGATACGGATTAGGTTTAGGGTTAGGGTTAGGGTAACGGTTAGGGTTAGGGATAGCGTTAGGGTACTGTTTAGGGATAGGGTTAGGGTTAGGGCACGGGATAGGATTAGGATGAGGGTTAGGTTTAGGTTTAGGTATGGGTTAGGGTTAGGGTTAGGTTACCGGTCAGGTTTAGGGTTAGGGTTATTGTACGGGTTAAGGTTAGGTTTAGGGTACGGGTTAGGTTTAGGGTTAGGGTTAGGGTTAGGTTTAGGGTACCAGTTAGGGTACCGGTTAGGGTTAGCGTTAGGTTTAGGTTTTGCGTTAGGGTATGGGTTAGGTTTATGGTTAGGGTACGTTTTAGGGACTGGTTAGGGTTAGTGTTATGCTTAGGGTTACGGTACGGGTTAGCAATAGAGTTAGGGTAGGGTTAGGTTTATTGTACGGGTTAGGGTTAGGTTTAGGGTTAGGTTTATGGGTTAGGGTTAGTGTTAGGGTACGGCTTAGGGTAGAGTAAGGGTTAGGGATAGGGAACGGGTTAGGGTTAGGTTACGTTTTAGGGTTACGGTGAGTGTATGGGTTAGGGGTAGGGTCAGGGTTAGGGTTAGGTTAGGGTTTAGAGTTAGGGTTAGGGTACGCATTACAGTACTGGTTAGAATTAGGTTTAGGGTTAGATTATGGGTAAGGGTGAGGGTTAGGGTACGGGTTACAGTACGGGTTAGGGTTAGGTTAAGTGTACTGGTGTGGTTTAGGGTTAGGGTTAGGGTATGGGTTAGGTTTATTTTTTTTTTATTTATGATAGTCACAGAGAGAGAGAGAGAGGCAGACACACAGGCGGAGGGAGAAGCAGGCTCCATGCACCAGGAGCCTGATGTGGGATTCGATCCCGGGTCTCCAGGATCGCGCCCTGGGCCAAAGGCAGGCGCCAAACCGCTGCGCCACCCCGGGATCCCCTGGGTTAGGTTTAGAGTTAGCGTTAGGGTTAGGTTTCAGGTTAGGGTTAAGGTACAGGTTAGGGTTAGGGTGAATGTACGGTGAGGGTTAGGGTAAGGGTTAGGTTTAGGTTACGGGTTAGTGTTAGGGCTGGGTATGAGTTAGGTTTAGGGTTAGGGTACGGGTTAAGGTTAGGGTTCGGGATAGGGTTAGGTTTAGGGTACGGGTTAGCGTTAGGGTTAGGGTTAGGTTACGTGTTAGGGTTAGGTTTAGGGTACGGTTTAGGGTGAGGGTTAGGTTACAGGCTAGGATATGGGATAGGGTTACGGTGAGGGTACGGGTTAGGTTTTGGGTTATGTTTAGGGTACTGTTTAGGGTGAGGGTACGGGTTAGGGTATGGGTTAGTGTTAGGGTTAGGTTTAGGATACGGGTTAGGGTTAGGGTTAGGGTAGTTTAGGGTTAGGGTTAGGATATGCGTTACATTTAGGTTTAGGTTACGGTTTAGGGTTAGGCTTCGGGATAGGGTTAGGGTACGGATTAGGGGTAGGGTTATGGTTAGTGTACGGGTTAGGGTTTGGTGTAGGTTTATGTTACTGGTTAGGGTTAAGGTTAGGGTTAGGTTTAAGGTACAGGTTAGGGTAGGGTTAGTGTTAGGTTACTGGTTCGGGTTAGGGTTAGGGTTAGGTTTAGGGTTAGGTACTTGTTAGGGTTAGGGTTAGGGTACGCGATAGGGTTAGGTTTAGGGTAGCGCACGGGTTAGGGTAGGGTTAGGGTTAGTGTTAGGGTACGGGTTAGGGTTAGGTTATGGGCTAGGGTTAGGGTTTGGGGTAGGGTTAGGGTACCGATTAGGGTTAGGTTTAGGGTTAGGGTTAGGGTACTGGTTTGGTTTAGGTTAGGGGAAGAGTACGTGTTAGGGTAAAGGTTAGGGTACAGATTAGGGTTAGGGTTAGGTTTACGGTTAGGTTACTGGTTAGGGATAGTGTTATGTTTAGGGTAGGGGTTATGGTTAGGGTTACGTTTAGGGTACGAGTTAGGGTTAAGGTTAGGCTTAGGGTGAGGGTTAGCATTAGGCTACATGTTAGGATTACGGTAAGGGTACGCATTAGGGTACGGGTTAGGGTTAGGGTTAGGGTTAGGGTACGGGTTAGCAATAGTGTTCGGGGTAGGCTTAGGTTTAGAGTTCGGGTAAGGGTTAGGGTTAGGGTACGGGTTCGTTTAGGGTTAGGTTTAGGGAAAGGGTCGGGTTACGGTTAGGGTTGGGTAAGGGTTAGAGTACGGGTTAGGTTTAGGGTTACGGTACCGGTTAGGGTTAGAAAAGGGATAGGGTTAGAGTACAGTTATGGTTAGGGTTAGGGTTATGTTTAGAGTGAGTGTACGGGTTAGCAGTAGGATTAAGGTTAGGGTTAGGTTACGGGGTAGAGTTAGGGCTTGGTACCGGTAGGGTATGGGTTAGGGTACGGGTTAGGGTTAGGGTACAGGTTAGGGTATGGGTTAGGGTTAGGGTACTGGTTAGGGTTAGTGTAAGGATTAGGGTTAGGGTACGGGTTAGCGTTAAGGTACGGCTTAGGGTAAGGTTGAGGGTACGGGTTAGGTTTAGGTTTAGGGTTAGGGTTAGGTTTAGTTTACTGGTTAGGGCTAGGGTTAGTGTACGTGTCAGGGTACGGGTACGGGTACGGGTTAGGGTTAGGGTACTGGTTAGGGTTAGGGTTAGGGTTAGTTTACGGGTGAGGGTGTGGGTTAGGGTGAGGGCAGGGTTACGGTTTAGGGTTAGGTTTAGGGTACGGGTTACAGTACTTGTTAGGGTTACGTTTAGGGATATGTACCGGTTAGGGTTAGGTTTAGGTTAAGGGATACGGTACTGGTTAGGTTTAGATTTAGGGTACTGGTTAGGTTAGGGTTATTGTTAGGGTTAGGGTATTGGTTCAGGTTAGAGTTAGGGTTAGGTTACTGGTTAGGGTTAGGGTTAGGATTAGGGTATGGTTAGGGTTAGGGTTAGGGTTAGGTTTAGGGTACAGGTTAGGGGTAGGGTTAGGGTTAGGGTTAGGATACGGTTTAGGGTTAGGGTTAGCGTTAGGGTTAGGGTACTTGTTTCATTTAGGTTTAGGGTTAGGGTATGGGTTAGGTTTAGGGTTAGGGTACGGTTTAGGTTTAGGGTGCGGGTTATGGTTCGGGTTAGGTTTAGTGTTAGTGTACGGCGTAGGGTACAGGTTAGGGTCAGGGATAGGGTACAGATTAGGGTTAGGGTTAGGGTAATGGTACGCGTTAGGGTTAGGTTAGGTTACGGGTTATGGTACGGGTTAGGGCACGGGTTAGGGTATGGGAGAGGGTTAGGTTTAGGGTTAGGGTATGGGTTAGGGTTTGGGTTAGGTTTAGGTTATGGTTTAGGGTTAGGGTTAGTGTAAGGGTTACGGTACTGGTTAGAGTTAGGTTTAGGGTTAGGTTACGGGCTTGGGTTAGGCTTAGTGTACGTGTTACCTTCGGGTTAGGGTTAGGTTGAGGGTACTGGTTAGGATTAGGGTTAGGGTCAGGGTATGGGTTAGGGTTAGAGTAAGGGTTAGGGTTAGGTTATGGGTTAGGGTTAGGATACGGGTTAGGGTTAGGGTGAATGTACGGGTTAGGCTAAGAGTCAGGGTTAGGGTTAGGTTAGGGGTTAGTGTTAGGGCTGGGTATGGGTTAGAGTACGGTTTAGGACACTGGTTAGGGTTCGGGCACGGGTTAGTTTTAGGGTTAGGTTAAGGGTACTGTTTAAATTAGGGAAACGGTTAGGGTACGGGTTAGGGTTTGGTTTACGGTTAGGTTTAGGGTTAGAGTACTGGTTAGGGTTAGGGTTAGTGTAAGGGTTAGGGCTAGGTTACGGGTTAGGGTTAGGGTACAGCTTCGGGTAAGGATGAGGTTACGTGTTAGGTTTAGCGTTAGGGATAGGGTTAGGGTACTGGTTAGGGTTAGGGTTAGGGTACGGGTTACAGTACATGTTAGGTTTAGTTTTAGGGTACTGGTTAGGAATAGGTTTAGTGTTAGGGTACGGATTAGGGTTAGGTTTAGAGTTAGGGTACGGGTTAGAATTAGGGTTAGTGTTAGGGTACTGGTTAGGGTTAGGGTTACGGTTTGGGTTAGGGTACAGGTTAGGTTTAGGGTTAGGGTTAGGGTTAGGGTTAGGGTTAGGTTTAGTGTTAGGGTTAGGGTACGGGATAGGGATAGGGTTAGGGTTAGGGTTAGGTTTAGGGTACGGGTTAGTGTTAGGGTTAGGGTATGGGTTAGGGTCAGGGTTAGGGTAAGTGTACGGGTTAGGGTTAGGGTTAGGTTTAGTGTTAGGGTTAGGTTACGGGATAGGGATTGGGTTAGGGTTAGGGTTATGTTAGGGTACGGGTTAGTGTTAGGGTTAGGGTAGGGTTAGGGTCAGGGTTAGGGTAAGGGTACGGTTTAGGGTTAGGGATAGGGTACGGGTTAGGGTTAAAGTTATGGTTAGGGTTACGGTACTGGATAGGGTTAGGTTTAGGGTACTGTTTAGGGTTAGAGTAAGGGTTAGGGTTAGGGTTAGGGTATGGGTTAGTGTTAGGGTGAGTGTATGGTTTATGGTTAGGGTCAGGGTTAGTGTTAGGGTTCAGTTATGGTTTAGGGTTAGGCTTAGGGTACGGGATACGGTACTGGTTAGGGTTAGGGTTAGGGTTAGGTTATGGTTTAGTGTTAGGGTTAGGGTAAGGGTTACGGTACTAGTTAGGTTAGTGTTAGGGTTAGGGTCGGGTTAGGGTTAGCGTTAGGATACGGGTTAGGGTGAGGGTTAGGGTTAGGGTTAGGGTAAGGTTTAGGGTTAGGTTTAGGGTTAAGTTTAGGGTACTGGTTTGGTTTAGGGTTAGAGTTAGGTACAGTTTAGGTGTAGGGTAAGGGTTAGGGTTAGATTTAGGGTACGGGTTAGGGTTAGGGTTAGTGTAAGGCTTAGGGTACGGGTTAGGTTTAGGTTTAGGGTATGGTTTAGGGATAGGGTACAGGTTAGCTTTAGGGATAGGGTTAGGTTTAGGATTAGGGTACAGGTACGATTTAGGTTAGTGTTACGAGAAGGGTTAGGTTATGGGTTAGGGTTAGGGTGAGGGTACGGCTTAGGTTTAGGGTTAGGGTTAGGGTACCGGTTAGGGTTAGGGGTAGGGTTAGGGTTTGGATACTGGTTAGGGTTAGGGTTAGGGTTAAGGTTAGGGTTAGGGTTAGGGTAGGGTACTGGTTAGGGTTAGTGTTAGAGTGAGTGTACGGTTTAGGGTTCAGTTGAGGGTTAGGGTACTGGTTTGGTTTAGGGTAAGGGATAGGTAAGGGTTAGGTTTAGGTTTAGGGTTAGGGTTAGGTTTAGGTTACGGGTTAGGGTACGGATTATAGTTAGGGTTATTGTACGGCTTAGGGTATGGTTTAGGGTTAGGTTTAGGGTATGGTTAAGGGATAGCATATGGGTTAGTGTTAGGGTTAAGTTTAGGTTTAGGGTTAGGGTTTGCATTAGGGTACGGGTACGGGTTAGGGTTAGGGTACGGGTAAGGGTTAGGGTTAGCATTACGGCAAGAGTTAGTTTATGGGTTAGGGTTAGGGTCAGGGTATGCCTTAGGGTTAGGGTTAGGTTTACAGTACCGATTAGGGTTAGGGTTAGGGTACGGGTTAGGTTTAGAGTTAAGGTTAGGGTTCGGGACTGGTTAGGGTTAGTGTTACAGTTAGGATACAGGTTAGGGTTATGCTTAGGGTTAGGGTACGTGTTGGGGTTAGGGTAGGGTTAGGTTTAGGATTAGGGTTCGTGTTAGGATTAAGGTTAGGGTTATGGTACGGCTTAGGGTACGGGTGAGGGTTAGTGTTAGGGTACGGGTTAGGTTTAGGGTTAAGGTAAGGTTAGGGTCCTGGTTAGGGTTAGGTTTAGGGTAGGGTAGGGGTTAGGGTTAGGGTTAGGGTTAGGGTTAGGGTTAGGTTTAGGGTAAGGGTTAGGGTTAGGGTTACGTTTAGGGTTAGGCGTTAGGGTTAGGCTTAGGTTTAGGATTAGGGATAGGGTTAGGTTTACGCAATGGATTAGGGTTAGGGTAGGGTTCGGGTTAGGATTAGGGTTAGGTTACGGGTTAGGTTTATGGTTAGGGTTAGGCGTAGTGTTAGGTTTAGGGTAAGGTTTAGGGTACGGGTTAAGGTTAGGGTAAGGTTAGGGTTTAGGGTTAGGTTGAGCGTAGGGTACAGGATAGGATTAGGCTTAGGGTTAGGGTTAGGGTTCGGGTACGGTTAGGAGTAGGGTTATGGTTAGGGTTAGGGTACTGTTTAGTGTTAGGTTCATGGTTACGGTTAGGGTACAGGTTAGGGTTAGGTTTTGAGTTAGGGTTAGCGTTAGGATACGGGTTATGTTAGGGTTAAGGTATGGATTAGGGTTAGGGTTAGGATTAGGGTAGTGGTTAGGTTTAGTGTTAGGGTTAGGGTACTGGTTAGGGTGAGGGTTAGGTTTAGGGTTAGGAAGGTGTTAGGGTTAGGGTTAGGGTACGGGTTAGGGTACGGGTTAGGTTACGGGTTAGGGTTAGGGTTAGGGTTTGGGTTAGGGTACGGGTTAGGTTTAAGGTTAGCGTTAGTATACGGGTTAGGGTTATGGTTAGGGTTAGAGTTAGGGTACGGGTTAGGGGTAGGGTAAGTGTTAGGGTTAGTGTACGGGTTAGGGTTAGGGTACGGGTTAGGGTTAGGGTGAGTGTACGGGTTAGCAGGAGGGTTAGGGTTAGGGTTAGGTTACGGGTTACGTTTAAGGCTGGGTACGGGTTAGGGTACGGTATATGGTATGGGTTAGGGTTAGGGTACCGGTTAGGGTTAGTGTTAGGGTTAGGGTTAGCTTACGGCTTAGGGTTAGGGTTAGGTTAAGGGTACTAATGAGGGTTAGGTTTAGCGTACCGGGTTGGTGTTAGTGTAAGTGTAGGGTTTGGGTACGGATTAGGGTTAGGTTACGGCTTTGGGTAAGGGTGATGGCACTGGTAAGGTTTAGGTTTAGGGATAGGGTTAGGGTTCTGGTTAGGGTTAGGTTTAGGGTTAGGATTAGGGTTAGGATACTGGTTAGGTTTAGGGTTAGCGTTAGGTTACGGGTTAGGGTTAGGGTACGGGTTAGGTTTAGGGTGAGTGTACGGGTTAGCAGTAGGGTTAGGGTTAGGGTTAGGCTAGGGTTAGGTTTAGGGTTAGGGTTAAGGTTCGGTTTAGGGTACTGGTTTGGTTTAGGGTTAGGGTAAGTGTACGCGTTAGGGTTAGGGTTAGCGTACGGGTTAGGGTTAGGGTTAGGGTACTGGTTATGGTTAGGTTTAGGGTTAGGGTAGGGAGTAGTGTACGGTTTAAAGTTAGGGTTAGGATTAGTGTACTGGTTAAGGTTAGGGTTAGGGTTAGGTTATGGGTGAGGTTTAGGGGTAGGGTTAGGGTTAGGGTGCGGTTTAGGTTAGTGTTAGGGTTAGGTTTAGGGTACTGGTTTGGTTTAGGGTTAGGGTAAGGGTACGTGTTAGCTTTAGGGTTAGCGTTTGGGTTAGGTTTATGGTTAGGGTTAGGGTCCTGGTAACGGTTAGGGTAGGGTTAGGGTAGGGGTTAGGGTTAGGGTTAGGGTTAGGTTTAGGGTACGGGTGAGGGTTAAGGTTAGGGTTAGGGTTAGGATTAGGGTTAGCATTACGGTATGGGTTAGGGTTAAAGTTAGTGTACGGGTTAGGGTACGGGTTAGTGTTAGGGTTAGGGTAGGGTACAGGTTAGGGTTAGGGATAGGGAACGGGTTAGGGTTAGTGTAAGGGTTAGGGTTAGGGTATGGCTTCGGGTAAGGATGAGGGTACGGGTTAGCAGTAGGGTTAGGCTTAGGGTTAGGGTACGGGTTAGGGTTAGGGTTAGGGTATTGGTTAGGGTTAGGTTAGGGTTAGGGTTAGGGTAGGGGTAAGGTTTAGGGTTAGGTATAGGGTACGGGTTAGGTTTAAGGTGTGTTCAGTGTTAGGGTTAGGGTTAGCATTATGGTATGGGTTACAGTTACAGTTAGGGTATGGATTAGGGAACGGTTTCGGGCTAGTGTTACGGTTAGGGTTAGGGTACGGGATAGCAGTAGGGTTAGGGTTAAGTTTAGGTTTAGTGTACGGGTTAGGGTTAGGGTTAGGGTACAAGTTAGGTTTAGGGTTAGAGTAAGAGTCGGATTAGGGTTACGGTTAGGGTTAGGGTAAGGGTCGGGTTAGGGTTAGTGTTAGGGTTAGGGACGGGTAAGGGTTAGGGTTAGGTTACGGGTTAGGGTTAGGTATAGGGTTAGGGTACGGTTTAGGGTTAGGGTTAGGGTTAGGGTTAGGGTTAGGGTTAGGGTACTGGTGATGATACGGGTATGGCTAGGTTTAGGGTTAGGTACGGGTTAGGTTTAGGAATTGGGTACGGGTTAGGGTTAGGGTTAGGGTACGGGTTAGAGTTAGGATTAGGGTACGATTTAGGGTTAGGGTTAGGGTTAGTGTTAGGATATGGGTTAGCGTACGGTTTAGTGTTAGGGTTAGGGTACGGGTTAGGGTTTAGGGTTAGGGATAGGGAAAAGTGTTAGGGTTAGGGTGAGGGTTGGGTACGGGTTAGGGTTAAGGTTAGGGTTAGGGTTATGGTACAACTTAGGGTTATGTTTAGGTTTAGGGTTAGGGTACGATTTAGGGATAGGTTACGGGTTAGGGTAAGGGTTAGGGTTAGGTTACGGGTTAGGGTTAGGGTCAGGGTTAGGGTACTGGTAGGGTTAGGGATAGGGTTAGGGTACTGGTTAGGGTTATGGTTAGGGTTATGCTTAGGGTACGGGTTAGGATACGGGTTCGGGTTAGGGTTAGGTTTAGGGTACGGGTTAGGATTATGTTTAGGGTTATGGTACTGGTTACGGTTAGGTTTAGGTTTAGGGTCCAGGATAGGGTTAGGGTTAGGGTTAGGGTACCGGTGAGGGTTCGGGTAAGGGTTAGGTTACGGGTTAGTGTTAGGGTTAGAGTTAGGGTACTGGTTATGTTTAGGGTTATGGTACAGGTTAGGGTTCGTGTAATGGTTAGGGTTCGGGTACGGATTAGGGTTAGGGTTAGAGTACGGCTTAGGTTTAGGATGAGGGTACGGGTTAGGTTGAGGTTTAGGGTTAGGGTTAGGGTTAGGGTGAGGGTACGGTTTACGGTACGGTTTAGGGTTAGGTTTAGGGTACTGGTAAGGGTTAGGGTTAGGGTATGGATTAGTGTTAGGGTTAGGGTTAGGTTATGGGTTAGGCTTTGTGTTAGGTTTAGGGTTAGCGTTAGGGTACAGGTTAGGGTTAGGTTTACGGTTAGGGTTAGAGTTTGGATATGGGTTAGGGTTAGGTTAGGGTTAGGGTACGGGTTAGGGTTAGGGTTAGTGTTAGGATACTGGTTAGGGTTAGGGTACGGGTTAGGGTACGGTTAGGGTTGCAGTTAGAGGTAGGGTTAGGGTTAGGTACAGGTTCGGGTTAAGGTTCGGTTACGGGTTAGGGTTAGGGTTAGGGTTAGGGTTAGGGTTAGGGTACGCGTTAGGTTTAGGGTTAGGGTTAGGGTTAGGGTACTGGTTTGGTTTAGGGTTAGGGTTAAGGTTAGGTTTACGGTTAGGGTTAGGGTATGGGATAGGGTTAGGGTTAGAGTTAGGGTACTGGTTAGGATAGAGTTTGGGTTAGGATTAGGGTTTGGGTTAGGGTTAGGGTTAGGATGCAGGTCCGGGTAAGGGTTAGGTTACGGGTTAGGCTTAGGCTTAGGCTTAGGGTTAGGGTTAGGGTCAGGGTAAGGGTACGTGTACGTGTTAGAGTTAGGGTTAGAGTTAGGGTGTGGGTACGGGTTAGGTTTAGGGTCAGGATTAGGTTTAGGGTACGGGTGAGGATACGGGTATGGTTTGGGTTAGGCTTAGGGTAGGGTAAGGGAATGGGTTAAGTTTAGGCTTAGGGTACAGGTTAGGGTACGGGTTAGGGTTAGGGTTTGGTTACTCGTTAGGGTTAGGGTTAGGTTTAGGGTACGGATTAGGGTTAGGGTTAAGGTAAGGGTACAGGTAAGGATTATGGCTAGGGTTAGGGTTAGGGTTAGGGAACTGGTTAGGGTTAGGGTTAGGTTTAGTTTACAGGTTAGGGTTAGGTTGAGGGTTAGGTTAAGGGTTAGGGTTAGGATACGCTTTAGGGTTAGTGTTGGGTAACAGGCTAGGGTTAGGGTTAGGGTTAGGGTTAGGGTACGTTTTAGGGTTAGGGTTAGGGTTAGGTTACTGGTTTGGTTTAGGGTTAAGTTTAGAATACGGGTTAGGTTTAGGTTTAATGTTACGTTTAGGTTTAGGGTACGGGTTAGGGTATGGGTTAGGGTTAGGGTTAGTGTACAGCTTAGGGGACGGGTTAGGATTAGGGTAGGGTAAAGGTTAGGATTAGGGTTAGGGCAAGTGTGCCGGTTAGGGTTAGGGTTAGGGTTAGGGTACTGGTTAGTGTATGGGTTAGGGTTAGGGTTAGGGTTAGGTTTAGGAATAGGTTTAGGGTACGGGTTAGAGTTAAGATTAGGGTTAGTGTTAGGCTTATGGTTAGGGTCAGCGTACGGGTAAGGGTTACAGTTAGGGTACGGGTTAGGGTACGGGTTAGGGTAAGTTTAGGGTTAGGGTTAGGTAAGGGTTACCAATAGGGTTAGGGTTAGGTTTAGGTTTAGGGTACGAGTTAGGGTTAGGGTTAGGGTACGGGTTAGGATTACGGTTAGGGTAAGGTTACAGGTTAGGGTTAGTGTTAGGGTTTGGGTTAGGGTACGGGTTAGGGTTAAGGTTAGGGTTAGGGTTAGGGTAATGTTTAGGCTTAGGATTACGGTACGTGTTAGTGTTAGTGTAAGGTTTAGTTTTAGGGTATGGGTTAGGGTTAGGGTATGGGTTAGGGTACGAGTTAGGGTTAGGGTTAGGGTACTATTTAGTTTAGGGTTAGGGTTAGAGTACGGGTTAGGGTTAGGGTTAGGTTTAGGATTAGGATTAGGATACCGGTTAGAGTTAGGGTTAGGGTACGGGTTACGGTACAGTTTAGATTCAGGGTTAGGGTTAGGTTACGGGTTATGTTTAGGGTTAGGGTACGGGTTACGGTACTGGTTAGGGAAAGGGTTAGGGTACTGGTTTGGGTTAGGGTTACGGTTAGGTTACTGGTTAGGGATAGGGTTAGGGTTATGGTACGGTTTAGGATTAGGTTTAGGTTTAGGGTACTGGTTAGAGTTAGGGTTAGGGTTAAGGTTAGGGTACTGGTTAGGGTTAGGTATAGGGTTAGGGTTAGGGTTAGGGTTAGGATACGGTTTAGGGTTAGGGTTAGGGTTAGGGATAGGGTACTGGTTAGGGTTAGTGTTAGGTTTAGGGTACGGCTGAGGGTACGGGTTAGGGATAGGTTTAGGGTTAGGTTATGGGTTAGGGATAGGGTTAGGTTACATTTTAGGTTTAGGGTTAGGGTTAGGTTCAGGTTTAGGGTACGGGTTAGGGTTAGGATTAGGGTTAGGTTACGGGTCAGGTTTAGGGTTAGGGTTAGGGTTAGGGTAAGGGGACGCGTTAGGGTTAGTGTTAGTGTTAGGGTAGGGTACTGGTTTCGTTTAGAGTACGGGTTATGTTTAGGGTTAGGTTTAGGTTTAGGATTAGGGTTCGGGTTAGGGTTAGGGTTAGTTTACGGCTTAGGGTACGGGTTAGGGTGAGGGTTAGGGTCAGGGTACAGGTTAGGGTTAGGGTTAGGGTTAGGTTACGGGGTATGGTAAGGGTTAGGGTACGGGTTACGGTACAGGTCAGGGTTATGTTTAGGTTTACGGTTAGGTAACCGGTTAGTGTTAGGATTTGGCTATGTGTTACTTTACGGGTTTCGGTAATGGTTAGGGTTAGGGTTAAGTTTAGGGTTCGAGTTAGGGTTAGGTTTGGGTTAGGGTTGGGGAACGGGTTAGGAATAGAGTTACGGTTAAGGTTAGAGATAGGGCTCTGGTTAGGGTTAGGCTGAGGGTTAGGGTTAGGGTATAGTTTAAGGTTAGGTTTAAGGTTAGGGTTCGGTTTTGGATACGGGTTATGGTTAGGGTTAGGGTTAGGGTTATGGTACGGGTTAGGGTGAGGGTTAGGGTTAAGTACGGAGTGGCGTTAGTGTTATGGTTAGGGTACGGGTTAGTGTTAGGGTTAGTGTTAGGGTTAGGGTTAGGTTATGGGTTAGGGTTAGTGTTAGGTTTCGGGATAGGATGAAGTTTAGGGTTAGGGTTAGTGTTAAGGTACGGTTTAGGGTTAGGATTAGAGTTAGGGTACTGGTTTGGTTTAGGGTTAGGGTTACGGACGGGTTAGGTTTAGGTCTAGGGTTAGGGTTAGGGTTAGGGTACGGGTTAGGGTACAGGTTGGGTTAGGGTTAGTGTAAGGCTTGGGATACGTGTTAGGGTTAGGTTTAGGGTACGGTTTAGGGATAGGGTACGGGTTAGCGTAAGGGTGAGGTTTAGGGTTATGATTAGGGCACGGGTACGGGTTAGGGTTAGAGTTAGGGTAAGGTAACAGGTTAGGGTTAGGGCTCATTTTAGGTTTAGGGTACGGGTTAAGGTTAAGTTTAGGGTTAGGGTTAGGGTACTGGTTAGGGTTAGGTTTAGGGTACGGGCTATGGTTAGAATAAGGGTTAGGGTGAGGGAACGGGTTATGTTTAGGGTACTGGTTAGGGTACGGGTTAGGGTTAGGGTTAGGGTACTGTTTAGGGTTAGGGTTAGTGTTAGGGTACGGGTTAGAGTCGGGTAAGGTTTAGGTTACGGGTTAGAGTTAGGGTTAGGGTTCGGGATACGGTACAGGTTAGGGTTAGGGTTAGGGTACGGATTAGGGATAGGTTTTTGGTTAGGGTAAGGGTTACGTTTAGGGTTAGGGTACTGGTAGGGTTAGCGATAGGGTTAGGGTACTGGTTAAGGTTATGGTTAGGGTACGGGTTAGGATACGGGTTCGGATTAGGGTTAGGGTTAGGGTACAGGTTAGGTTTTGGGTTAGGGTTACGGTTAGGGTTAGGGTTAGGTAGGGGTTAGGGTTAGGGTTAGGGCTACGGTACGTAATAGGGTTAGGGTTAGGGTTAAGTTTAGGGTTAGGGTACGGGGTAGGTTTAGGTTAAAGGTTAGGGTTAGGGATCAGGATAGGGTATGGATTAGGGTTAGGGTTAGGGTATGGTTTGCTGTACAGGTATGGTTAGGGTGAGGGCACTGGGTAGGGTTAGGAATAGTGTTAGGGTACGGGTTCGGGTTAGGGTCAGGCTACGCGTTAGGGTAAGGGTTAGCGTACAGTAAGGGTTAGGTTTAGGGTTAGGGTTAGGATTAGGGTTAAGGTTAGTGTAAGGGTTAGCATTAGGTTACGGGTTAGGTTTAGGGTACGGCTTCGGGTAAGGGTGAGGGTACTGGTTACGTTTAGTGTTAGGGATAGGGTTAGGGTACCGGTTAGGGTTAAGGTCAGGGTACGGTTTAGGGTACCGTTTCGGGTTAGGGTTAGGGTTAGTGTACTGGTTAGGGTAAGGTTAGGGTTAGGGTAAGTGTTAGGGTACAGGTGAGTGTTAGGGGTAGGATTAGGTAACGGTATAGGGTAAGGGTTAGGGTACGGGTTATGGTTAGTTTTAGGGTACTCGTTAGGAATAGGTTTTGGGTTAGGGTACGGAATAGGGTTAGGGTTAGGGTGAGGGTTAGGGTACTGGTTAGGGTTAGGGTTAGGGTGAGGGTTAGGGTACTGGTTAGGGTTAGGGTTAGGGTTAGGGTACAGGTTAGGGTTACCTTAGGGTTAGGTTTAGGGTACGGTTTAGGGTTAGGGTTAGGGTTAGGGTACTGGTTAGGTTTAGGGTTAGGGAAGGGTTCGCATTAGGGTTAGTGTTAGGGTAAGGGTGAGGGTTAGGTTTAGGATGAGGGTACTGTTTAGGGGTAGGGTTAGGGTTAGTGTAGGGTTTAGCGTTCGGGTTAGGGTTAGTTTTAGGGTACGGGTTAGGGTTAAGGTTAGTTAGGTTTAGGGTTAGCCCTAGGGTACGGGTTAGGGTTTTGGTTAAGGTACTGGTTAGGGTTAGAGTTAGGGTTAGGATTAGGATACTGGTAAGGGTTACGGTTCGGGTCAGGGTAGGGGTACGGGTTAGGGTAGTGTTAGGGTAGGGGTTAGGGTTAGGTTTAGGGTACGGGTATGGTTGGGTTAGGGTACGGGTTAGGGTACGGGTTAGGGTAAGGGTAAGGGTAAGGGTAAGGTTTAGGGTTAGGGTTAGGGTTCGGGTTCGGGTTATGGTTAAGGGTTAGGGTGCGGGTACTGGTTAAGGGAAGGGTTAGGGTATGGCTTAGGGTTAGAATAAGGGTTAGGGTTAGGGTACGGGTTAGGGTTACGTTACGGGTTATGGTTAGGGTTAGTGTTAGGGTACAGGTTAGGGTTAGGCTTAGTGTATGGTTTAGGGTTAGGGTTAGGGTTAGGGTACGGGTTAGGGTACGGGTTAGGGTTAGTGTTAGGGTACGGCTTAGGGTTAGAGTAAGGGTCAGGGTTAGGGTCTGTGTTAGGTTTAGGGTTAGGGATAGGGTACGGGTTAGGGTTAGGGTACGGGTTATTGTCAGGGTTATGGTACGTGTAAGGTTTAGGGTTAGGATTAGGGTTGGCGTTAGGGTTAGGGTTAGAGTACTGGATGGGGTTATGGTTAGGGTTAGGGTTAGGTTTAGGGTTAGGGTACGGGTGAGGGTTAGGGTTAGGGTTAGGGTTAGGGTACGGGTTAGGGTACAGGTTAGGGTTAGGGTTACGTTACGGTTTAAGGTTAGGGTTAGGGTACGGGTTACAGTATGGGTTACGGTTAGGGATACGGTACGGGTTTGGGGACGGGTTAGGTTTAGGGATAGTGTTAGAGTACTGGTTAGGGTTATGGTTAGGGTTAGCGTTAGGTTTAGGGTTCGGTTTAGGGTGCGGATTAGGGTTAGGGTTGGGGTACAGGTTACGTTACTGTTTAGGGTTAGGTTTCGGGTTACGTACTGGTTAGGGTTAGGGTTAGAGTATGGGTTATGGTATGGGTTAGGGTTAGTTTTAGGGTACTGGTTAGGTATAGGTTGAGGGTTAGGGTTAGGGTTAGTTTTAGGGTACGGCTTAGGGTAGAGTAAGGGTTAGGGTTAGGGAACGGGTTAGGGTTAGGTTACGGGTTAGGGTTACGGTGAGTGTATGTGTTAGGGGTAGGGTCAGTGTAGGGTAGGTTATGGGTTAGGGTTACGGCGGGACCCTGGTTAGGGGTACGATTTAGGGTCCGGGTTAGTGTTAGGGTCCAGGTTAGGTTAAGGGCTTGGGATAGGGTATGGGTTAGGGTTAGGGTATGGGTTAGGGTTAAGGTTAGGGTACGGGTTAGGTTTAGGGTTAGTGTTAGGGTTAGGGTTAGGGTTAGAGATAGGGTACTAGTTAGGGTTAGGGTTAGGGTTAGGTTTAGGGTTAGGGTACGGTTGAGGGTTAGGGTTAGGGTTAGGTTTAGGGTTACGTTACGGTTTAAGTTTAGGGTTAGGCTACGGGTTACAGTACGGGTTAGGGCTAGGGATAGGGTACGGGTTAGGGGACGGGTTAGGTTTAGGGATAGTGTTAGAGTACTGGTTAGGGTTAGGGATAGGGTTAGCGTTAGTGTTAGGGTTAGGTTTAGGGTACGGGTTAGGGTTAGGGTTAGGGTATGGGTTACGGTACTGTTTAGGATTAGGTTTCGGGTTACGTACGGGTTAGGGTTAGGGTTAGGGTTAGGGATAGAGTTAGGGTGTGGGTACGGGTGAGGGTTAGGGTTAGGGATTGGGTTAGGGTTAGGATTAGGGTATGGGTTAGGGCACGGGTTAGGGTTAGGTTTAGTGTACTGCTTAGGGTACCGGTTAGGTTTAGGGATAGGTTACGGGTGTGGGTTATGGTTTCGGTAAGGGTACGGGTTAGGGTTAGGGTTCGGATAAGGGTAAGGGTTAGGGTTAGCGTTAGGGTGCTGGTAAGGTTTAGGGTTAGGGTAGGAGTTAGGGTTAGGTTTAGATTTGGGTACAAGTTAGGGTTAAGGTTAGGGTTAGGGTTAGGTTTAGGGTTAAGTTACGGGTTAGGGTTATGGTTAGGGTACGGATTAGGGTACGGGTTAGGGTTAGTGTTAGGGTTATGTTTAGGGTACGGGTTAGGAATAGGGTGAGGTATAGGGTTTGTGTTAGGTTTAGGGTACTGAATGGGTTTAGGTTGAGGATTAGTGTACGGGTTAGGGTTAGGGTACGGCTTAGGGTATGGGTTAGGGTTAGGTTGAAGTTTCGGGTTAGGGAACGGGATAGGTTTCGGGTTAGCGTACGGGTTAGGGAATGGGTTAGGGTTAGGGTTAGGGTACGGGTTAGGGTTAGGATACGGGTTAGGGTTAGGGTATTGTTTACGGTTAGGTTTAGGGATAGGTTATGGATTAGGGTAAGGGTTAGGGTTAGGGTACGGGTTAAAATAAGGTTTTGGGTTAGGGTTAGGGTCCTGGTTAGGGTTATTGTTAGGGTTAGGGTTAGGGTACAGGTTAGGGTTAGGTTTAGGTTTAGGGTTAGGTTTAGGATTAGGATACGGGTTAGGGTTAGGGTACGGTTAGGCTTAGGGTTAGGGTTAAGGTTAGGGTACTGTTTAGGTTAGGTTTAGGGTTACTGTATGGGTTAGTGTTAGGGTTAGGTTTAGGTTACGGGTTACGGATAGGTTATGGTTTAGGGTTAGGATTAGGGTACTTGTTTGGTTTAGGGTTAGGGTTAGGGTACAGGTTAGGTTTAAGGTTAGGGTTTATAGGTTTAGGTTAAGGGTTAGGGTTAGGGTTAGGGTTAGGGTTAGTGGTAGTGTTAGGGTTAGGGTAAGGGTTAGGCATAGAGTTAGGGTTAGGGTTAGGTTTAGGGTACGGATTAGGGTTAGGGTTAGGGTATGGGTTAGGGTTAGTTTTAGGGTAAGGGTACGGGTAGGGATAGGGTTAGTGTTAAGGTTAGGGTACAGGTTAGGGTTAAGTTTAGGGTTAGGGTTAGGATACTGTTTAGGGTTAGGGTTAGGGTACGGTTTAGGGTTAAAGTAATGGTTAGTGTTAGCATACGGTTTAGTGTTAAGGTGCGGGTTAGGGTTAGGGTGAGTGTGCGGGTTAGGGTTAGGGTTAGAGTTAAAGTCAGGGTTCGGATACGGGTTAGGCTTAGTGCTGGGTATGGGTTAGGGTACGGGTTAGGGTAAGGGTTAGGTTTCGGGTACTTGTTAGTTTTAGGGTTAGGGCTATGTTATGGTTGAGGGTTTGGGATAGGGTTAGGGTTAGGGTACAGGTTAGGGTTAAGGTTAGGGTTAGGGTACAGTTTAAGGTTAGGTATAGGGTTGGGTTAGGGTTAGGATACAGGTTAGGGTTAGGGTTAGGGTATGGTTTAGGGAAAGGTTTAGGGTTAGGGTTAGGTTATTGGTTTGGTCAGGGTTAGGGTTAGGGTTAGGATTAGGGTTAGGTTTAGGGTACAGTTTAGGGTATGGGTTAGGGTTAGGTTTAGTGTACGGCTTAGGGTACAGGTTAGGCTTAGGGTAGGGTACGGGTAAGGGATAGGGTTAGGGTAAGGGTACGGGGTAGAGTTAGGGTTAGGGTATGGGTTAGGGTTAGGGTAATGGTCAGGGTTAGGGTTAGCTTTAGAGTAGGGTTTAGAGTTAGGGTTAGGGTTAGGTTTATGGTTCGGGAAAGTGTTAACGTTTGGTAAATGTGAGGTTAGGACTAGGGTTAGGGTAAGGGTAAGGGTTACTCTTAGGGTACGGGTTAGGGTAAGGCTTAGGGTTAGTGTTAGGGTTACGGTTACGGTACGGGTTAGTGATAGGATTAGGGTTATTGTTAGGTTTACAGTTCGGGTTAGGGTTAGGGTTTGGGTACACGTTAGGGTTAGGTTTAGGGTAAGGGTACGGGTTAGGGTTAGGTTAGGTTTAGGTTTAGGGTACGGGTTAGGGTTAAATTTAGGGTGAGGGTTAGGGTACTGGTTAGGGTTAGGGTTAGGGTACGGCTTAGGGTTAGAATAATGGGAAGGTTAGGGTACGGGTTAGGGTTAGGTTTAGGGTACGATTTAGGGTATGGGTTAGGGTTAGGTTTAGGGTACGGTTTAGGGTATGGGTTAGGGTTATGTTTAAGGGACGGGTTAGGAAACGGAATAGGGTTAGGTTTAGGGTTAGGGTTAGGGTATGAGTAAAGGTTAATTGTAGGGTTAGGGTTAGGGTACTGTTTAGGGTTAGAGTTAAGGTACGGTTTAGGGTTACAGTAATGGTTAGTGTTAGCATGCAGGTTAGAGTTAGGGTACGGGGTAAGGTTAGGGTGAGTGTGCGGGTTAGGGTTAGGGTTAGGGTTAAAGTTAGGGTTCGGTTACGGGTTAGGGTTAGGGCTGGGTACGGGTTAGGGTACAGGTTACGGTACGGGTTAGGGTTAGGGTTCTGGTTAGTGTTAGGGTTACGGTTATGCTACGGGTGAGGGTTTGGGTTGGGGTTAGGTTTAGGGCACTGGTTACTGTTAGGGGTAGGGTTAGGGTACAGTTTAGGGTTAGGTTTAGGTTTGGGTTAGGGTTAGGATACGGGTTAGTGTTAGGGTTAGGGTTAGGGTTAGGGAATGAGTTAGAGTTAGGTTTAGGTTTAGGGTACTGGTTAGGGTTAAGGTACGGGTTAGGGTACAGGTTTGGGATATGGTTAGGGTTAGTGTATGGGTTAGTGTTAGGGTTTAGTTATGGGTTAAGGTTAGGATAAGGGTTAGGATTAGGGCTAGGGTACGGTTTAGGGTTAGGGTTAGCGTTAGGGACTGGTTTGATTTAGGGTTAGGGTTAGGGGATGGGTTAGGTTTAGGGTTAGGTTTAGGGTTAGGTTAAGGGTATGGGTTAGGTTACGGGTTAGGGTTAGGGTTAGTGTATGGCGTAGTGTACGGGTTAGGCTTAGGGTAGGTTATGGGTAAGGGTGAGGGTTAGGGTAAGGGTACGGGCTAGGGTTAGGGTTAGGGTAAGGGTTAGGGTTAGGGTACTGGTTAGGGTTAGGTTTAGGGTTAGAGTAGGGTTTAGGGTTAGGGTTAGGTTTACGTTTACGTTACGGTATAGGGTTAAGGTTAGGATTAGGGTGATGTTTAGGACTAGGGTTAGGGTACGGGTAAGGGTTACTCTTAGGGTACGGGTTTGGATATGGGTTAGCGTTAGTGTTAGGGTTAGGATTAGGGTACGGGTTAGCGATAGGGTTAGGGTTAGGGTTAGGTTTAGGGTACGAGTTAGGTTTTGGGTATGGGTACAGGTTTGGGTTAGGGTTAGGGTAAGGTAACGGGTGAGGGTTAGGGTTAGGGTTAGGTTGAGGGTACAGGTTAGGGTAAAGTTAGCTTAGGGTTAGGTACTGGTTAGGGTTACGTTTAGGGTACGGGTTAGGGTTAGAATAATGGTTAGGGTTAGAGTACGGTTTAGGGTTAGGGACCTGGTTAGGTTTAGGTTCAGGATACGGGTTAGGGTTAGAATAATGGTTAGGGTTAGTGTACGGGTTAGGGTTAGGGTACTTGTTAGGGTTAGGGGTAGGGTGAGGGTATGTGTTAGGGTTAGGGTAGGGTTAGGTTTAGGGTACGGGTACGGGTTAGGGTTAGGGTTAGGGTTAGTTTACAGGTTAGAGTTAGGGTTAGGGTATGGCTTAGGGTTAGGGTTAGGGTACTGGATAGGGTTAGGGTCAGAATTAGGGAACGGGTTAGGGATAGGGTTAGCATTAGTGTACGGATTAGGATTAGGGTTAGGGTACTTGTAAGGGTACTGGTTAGGGTACAGGTTAGGTTTAGGTTTTGGATTAGGGTTAGGGTTTGGATAGGGGTTAGAATAGGGTTAGGGTTAGGGTTATGGTACGGGTTAGGGTTAGGTTTACGTTTAGGTTTAGGGTACGCTTTAGGGTTAGGGTACAGGTTAGGGTTACAGTTTGGGATAGGGTTAGGGTAGGGTTATAGTTAGGTTTAGGTTTAGGGTTAGGGTTAGGGTACAGGTTAGGGTTAGGTGACAGGTTATGGAACGGGTTAGGGTTAGGTTTAGGGCACTGGTTAGGGTACGGGTTAGGGTTAGGGTTAGGGTACTGGTTAGGGTTAGGGTTAGAGTAGGGTTTAGGTTTAGGGTTAGTGTTAGGTTTAGTGTACGGGTTAGTGTTAAGTTTAGGTTTAGCGTGACGTTTAGGGCTAGTGTTAGGTTACGGGTAAGGGTTACTCTAAGGGTACGGGTTAGGGTACGGGTTAGGGTTAGGGTTAGGGTAGGGGTTAGTGATACGGTTAGGGTTAATGTTAGGTTTAGGGTACGAGTTAGGGTTAAGGGTAGCGTACAGTTTAGCGTTAGGTTTAGGGTGTGGATAAGGTTTAGGGTTAGGGTTAGGTTACGGGTTAGGGTGAGGGTTAGGGTTAGGGATAGTGTACTGGTGAGGGTCAGGTATAGAGTTAGGGTACGGTTTAGGTTTAGGGTTAGGGTTAGGGTTAGGGTACGGTTTACGGTTAGGGTAAGGGTTAGGGTACTGGTTTGGTTTAGGGTTAGGGTTAGGGTACGGGTTTGTTTAGGGTTAGGGTTAGCGTTAGGGTTAGGGCTAGCGTTTGCATTAGGGTTAGGGTTAGGTTACTTGTTAAGGTTAGGGTTAGGATTAGGTTACGTGTTAGGGTTTGGGTTAGGGAATGGGATACGGTACAGGTTAGTGTTAGGGTTAGGGTTTGGGCTGGGTTATGGGTTAGGGTTAGGGTGAGGGTTAGGTTTAGGGTCAGGGTTAGTGTACGGGTTAGGATTAGGGTTATGGTTATGGTTAGGGTACTATTTAGGGTTATGCTTAGGGTTAGGGGTTAGGGTACAGGTTAGGTTTAGGTTTAGGGTTAGGGTTAGGGTTAGGGTTTGGATAGGGTTAGAATTGTGTTAGGGTTACCATTATGGTACGGGTTAGGGTTAGGGTTAGGGTTAGGGTTAGGGTTAGGGTTAGGGCCTGGTTAGGGTTAGTGTTAGGGTTAGGGAATGGGTTTGGGTTAGGGTTACGGTTTAGGTTAGGGTTAGGATAGGTTAGGTTGGGTTAGGTTAGGTTAGGTTATGGGTAAGGGTATTAGGTTAGGGTTAGGTTTAAGGTTAGGGTGGTTGGAGTGGCTTAGGGTTAGGTTAGGGTACGTGTTAGGTAATGTGGTTAGGGTTGGGGTTAGGTTAGGGTTAGGGTTAGGGTTAGGTTAGGGTATGGTTAGGTTAGGGTTAGGGTTAGGGTACTGGTTAGTGTTAGTTTAGGGTTAGTGTTAGGGTTAGGGTTAGGGTAGGGTTAGGTTTGGGTTAGGGTGAGGGTTAGGTTACGGTTAGGGATAGTGTTTAGTGTTAGGTACTGGTTAGGGTTAGGTTTAGGTTGGGTACGGGTTAGGTTAGGGTTAGGTAAGGTTTTAGGGTTAGGGTTAGGGTAGGGTTAGGGTAGTTAGGGTGTAGGGTAGGGTTAGGGTTAGGGTACTGTTGGTTTAGGGTTAGGTTAGGTGTAAGGTTAGGTTAGGTTTAGGGTTAGGTAGTTTAGGGTACGGGTAAGGGTATGGGTTAGGTTACAGGTTAGTGTAGGACTTAGAGGTACGGGTTAGGGTTAGGGATAGTTATGGATAGGGTTAGGGTTAGGGTTATGGTATGGTTAGGGTTAGGGTTAGGGTACGGGTAAAGGGTTAGGGTATAGGGTTATGGTGTTAGGTTAGTTTAGGGTTAGGTTTAGGGTTAGTTAGGTTAGGGTTAGAGTTAGGGTTATGGGTAGGGTTAGGGTAGGTTATGGTTAGGTTAGGGTTAGGGTTAGGGTAGGTAGGGTTAGGTTAGGTACGGTTAGGTAGGGTTAGGTTGGTTAGGGACGGGTTAGGGTACGGGTTAGGGTTAGGGTTAGGGTCTGGTTAGGGTTAGGTTAGGATAGGGTTTAGGTTTAGGGTTAGTGTTAGGTTTAGGGTTACGGGTTAGGTGTTAAGTTTAGGTTAGCGTGACGTTTAGGGCTAGTTTAGTTGGGTAAGGGTACAGGTTAGGGTTAGGGTTACGGGTTAGGGTTAGGGTTAGGGTAGGGGTTAGTGATACGGTTAGGGTTAATGTTAGGTTTAGGGTACGAGTTAGGGTTAAGGGTAGCGTACAGTTTAGCGTTAGGTTTAGGGTGTGGATAAGGTTTAGGGTTAGGGTTAGGTTACGGGTTAGGGTGAGGGTTAGGGTTAGGGATAGTGTACTGGAGAGGGTCAGGTATAGAGTTAGGGTAGGTTTAGGTTTAGGGTTAGGGTTAGGGTTAGGGTACGGTTTACGGTTAGGGTAAGGGGTTAGGGTACTGGTTTGGTTTAGGGTTAGGGTTAGGGTACGGGTTTGTTTAGGGTTAGGGTTAGCGTTTAGGGTTAGGGCTTAGCGTTTGCGTTAGGGTTAGGGTTAGGTTACTTGTTAAGGTTAGGGTTAGGATTAGGTTACGTGTTAGGGTTTGGGTTAGGGAATGGGATACGGTACAGGTTAGTGTTAGGGTTAGGGTTTGGGCTGGGTTATGGGTTAGGGTTAGGGTGAGGGTTAGGTTTAGGGTCAGGGTTAGTGTACGGGTTAGGATTAGGGTTATGGTTATGGTTAGGGTACTATTTAGGGTTATGCTTAGGGTTAGGGTTAGGGTACAGGTTAGGTTTAGGTTTAGGGTTAGGGTTAGGGTTAGGGTTTGGATAGGGTTAGAATTGTGTTAGGGTTACCATTATGGTACGGGTTAGGGTTAGGGTTAGGGTTAGGGTTAGGGTTAGGGTTAGGGCCTGGTTAGGGTTAGTGTTAGGGTTAGGGAATGGGTTTGGGTTAGGGTTACGGTTATGGTTAGGGTTAGGATACGGTTTAGTGTATGGGTTAGGGTTAGGGTTAGGTTATGGGTAAGGGTATTGGTTAGGGTTAGGTTTAAGGTACGGGTTGGAGTGGCTTAGGGTTAGGTTAGGGTACGTGTTAGGTAATGGGTTAGGGTTGGGGTTAGGTTACGGGTTAGGGTTAGGGTTAGGATTA
Source organism: Vulpes lagopus (assembly GCF_018345385.1). NCBI lineage: Eukaryota > Metazoa > Chordata > Mammalia > Carnivora > Canidae > Vulpes > Vulpes lagopus. The sequence continues at coordinate 73,933 of NW_024570637.1, read as the reverse complement.
GGGTACTGCTTAAGGTTAGGGTTAGGGTTAGGGTACTGGTTAGTGTTAGTTTTAGGGTTAGTGTTAGGGTTAGGGTTAGGGTACGGGTTAGGGTTTGGGTTAGGGTGAGGGTTAGGTTACGTGTTAGGGATAGGTTTAGTGTAAGGATACTGGTTAGGGTTAGGTTTAGGTTTGGGTACGGGTTAGGCTTAGGGTTAGGTAAGGTTTAGGGTTAGGGTACGGCTTAGGGTTCGGGTTAGGGTTAGGGTAAGGGTTAGGGTTAGGGTACTTGCTTGGTTTAGGGTTAGGGTTAGGGTAAGTGTTAGGTTTAGGTTTAGGGTTAGGGTTAGTTTTAGGGTACGGGTAAGGGTATGGGTTAGGTTTCAGGTTAGTGTACGACTTAGAGTACGGGTTAGGGTTAGGGCAAGTTATGGAATAGGGTTAGGGTTAGGGTAATGGTATGGTTTAGGGTTAGGGTAGGGTACGGGTAAGGGTTAGGGATAGGGTTAGTGTTAGGTTACTGTTTAGGGTTAGGTTTAGGGTTAGGGTAGGGGTTAGGGTTAGTGTAAGCTTTAGGGTTAGGGTACGGATTAGGGTTTGTGTATGGTTTACGGTTAGGGTGAGTGTACGTGTTAGGTTTAGGGTTAGGGTTAGGGTACCGGTTAGGGTTAGGGATACGGTATGAGTTAGGGTAAGGGGTAGCATTAGGGTGAGGCTTAGGGTACTGGTTAGGGTTAGGGTTAGGGTAAATGTGAGGGTTAGGGTTAGGTTTAAGGTTAAGATACGGTTTAGGGTTAGGGTTCGGGTTAGGGTTAGGGTACGGGTAAGGGTTAGGGTACGGATTAGGGTTAGGTTTAGGGTTAGGTTTAGGGTTATTGTAAGGGTAAGGTTAAGGGTTAGGGTTAGGGTTAGGGTTCGGATAAGGGTTAATGTTAAGTTTAGGTTCAGGGTACTTGTTAGGTTTAGGGTTAGGATTAGGGTTAGGGTTAGATTAAGGGTTAGGTTTAGGTTACGGGTTAGGGTTAGGTTACGGGTTAGCATTAGGGTGAGTGTATGGGTTAGGGTTAGGGTTAGGGTTAGTGTCCTTGTTAGGCTAGTGTTAGTTTTAGGGTTAGGGTACGGGTTAGCAATAGGGTTAGGGTAGGGTTAGGTTTAGTGTACGGGTTAGGGTTAGGGTACGGGTTATGGTAAGGGTACAGGATAGGGTTAGGGTTAGGGTTAGTGTACGGGTTAGGGTTAGGGTGAGGGTACTTGTTAGGGTTAGGGTTAGGGTACAGGTTAGGGTTAGTGTTAGGGTTAGGGTACGGGTTAGGGTTAGGGTACGGGTTAGGGTTAGGGTTAGGGTTAGGGTTAGATTTAGGGTTAGGGTTAGGATACGGGTAAGGGTTAGTGTTAGCGTTATGGTTAGTGTTAGGGTTAGGGTTAGGGTTAGGGTTAGGTTTAGGGTACGGGTTAGTGTTAGCATATAGGTCAGAATTAGGGTTAGCGTAAGGTTAGGGTTAGAGTTAGGGTAAGGGGTAGGGTCAGAGTAAGGGTTAGGGTACTGGTTAGGGTTGGGGTTAGGGTTAGGGTTAGGTTTAGGGTACGGGTTAGTGTTAGCATATAGGTCCAAATTAGGGTTAGCGTAAGGTTAGGGTTAGAGTTAGGGTAAGGGGTAGGGTCAGAGAAAAGTTTAGGGTACTGGTTAGGGTTGGGGTTAGGGTTAGGGTTAGGGTTAGGGACAAGTTTAGGGTTAGGTTTAGGGTTAGGGTTAGGGTACGGGATACGGTTAGGATGAGGGACAGGGTACGGGTTAGGATTATGATTAGGTTTAGGGTTAGGGTACGGGTTAGGGTTAGGGTACGAGTTAGGGTTAGGGTGAGGGTTAGGGTACAGGTTAGCAATATGGTCAGGGTTATGGTACTGGTTAGGCTTAGGGTTAGGTTTAGGGTTAGAGTACAGGTTAGGGTTAGGTTTAAGCTTATGGTTAGGTTTAGGATACGGGTTAGGGTTAGGGTTAGGGTACGGGTTAGGTTTAGGGTTAGGATTAGGGTACTGGTTAGGTTTAGGATTAGTTTAGGGTTAGGGTTAGGCTTCGGTTTAGGGATAGGGTATGGATAAAGGTTAGTGTTAGGGTTAGGGTTAGGGTTAGGGTTAGGGTTAGGACACGGGTTAAGGTTAAGTTTAGCGTTTCAGTAAGGGTTAGAGTTAGGATTAGTTTTAGGGTACGGGTTAGGTTAAGGTTAGGGTTAGGGCAGGTTAAGGGTCACGGTTAGTGTACAGACTAGGGTACAGTTTAGCGTTAGTGTTAGGGTTAGTGTTAGGGTACGGGTTAGAAGCAGGGTGAGGGTTAGGGATAGGTTTAGGGTACAGGTTAATGGTGAGATTTAGGGTACGGGTTCGGGTTAGGGTTAGGGTAAGGTTACGAGTTAGGGTTAGGGTGGGTACGGGTTAGGGTATGGAATAGGTATATGGTTAGGTTTAGGGTTAGGGTTAGGGTACTGGTTGGGGTTAGAGTTAGGGTCGGGTTATGGTTAGAGTTAGGGTTAGGTTTAGGGTATGGGTTAGGGTTAGGTTTAGTGTACGGGTTAGGGTACGGGTGAGGGTACTGGTTTGGGTTAGGATTAGGGTTAGTGTATGGGTTAGGTTTAGGGTTAGGTTTAGGGTTAGGTTTGTGGTATGGGTTAGTGTTATCGTTAAGGTTAGGGTAATGGTTAGGGTTAGGGTTAGGTTTCGGGTCAGGGTACTGGTTTGGTTTAGGGTTAGTGTTAGAGTACGGGTTAGGTTTAGGGTAAAGGTTAGGGTTAGAGTTACGGTTAGGGTTAGGTTTAGGGTACGTGTAAGGTTACGGTAAGGGTACGGGTTAGGTTATGGGTTAGTGTTAGTGTTAGGGTTAATGTTAGTGTACGGGTTAGCAATAGGGTTAGTGTTAGGTTTAGGGTACGGGTTAGGGTTAGGGTAAGTGTAGGGGTTACGGTTAGGGTTAGGGTATGTGTTATGGTTAGAGTAAGTGTTAGGGTTAGGTTACGGGTTATGGTTAGGGTACGGGTTACGGTTCGGGTTAGGGTTAGGGTTAGGGTACTGGTTAGGGTTAGGCTTAGGGTTAGGGTACGGTTTAGGGTTTGTGTTAGGGTTAGGGTTAGGGTAGAGGATAGGTTTAGGGTTAGGGTAAGGTTAAGGGTTAGAGTTAGTGTTAGGGTACGGGTTACGGTACAGGTAGGGTTAGGGCTAGGTTACGTCTTAGGGTTAGGGTTAGGGTACGGGTTTCGGTACGGGTTAGGGTTAGGGTTAGGATAATGGTTAGGGTTAGGGTACGGGTTAGGTTTAGGGTTAGGGTTAGGGCACAGGTTAGAATTAGGGTTTGGGTTAGGGTACTGCTTAGGGTGAGGATTAGGGTTAGCGTACAGTTTAGGGTTAGGTTTAGCATTAGGGTTAGGATACGGGTTAGGGTTAGGGTTACTGTTAGGGCACTGGTTAGGGTTAGGATTAGGGTTAGTATACGGGTTAGGGTTAGGTTATGGGTTAGGGTTAGGTTTAGGTTTAGGGTACCGTTTAGGGTTAGGGTTAGGTTTAGGGTACTGGTTTGCTTTAGGGTTAGGGTTAGGGTACGGGTTAGGGTACGGGTTAGGGTTAGGGTACGGGTTAGGGGTAAGGTTAGATTTAGTGTTAGGGTACGGCTTTGGGTTAGGATTAGTGTTAGGGTTAGTGTACGGTTCAGGGATTGGGTACAGATTAGGGTTTGGATTAGGGTTAGATTTAGGATACCCGTAAGGGTTATGGTTAGCGTTATGATAAGGGTTAGGGATAGGGTACGGGTTAGGTTTAAGGTTAGTGTTAGGGTTAGGTTTAGGTTTAGGGTTAGGGTACGGGAAATGGTTAGGATGAGGGATAGGGTACCAGTTAGGATTAGAGTTAGGGTTAGGGTACTGTTTAGGGTTAGGGTTAGGGCTTGTGGTGGGGTACATGTTAGTGTTAGGTTTATGGTTAGGTTTAGGGTACGGGGTAGGGTTAAGGGTTAGGGTTAGTGTTAGGTTACTGGTTAGGGTTAGGGTTAGGGTACGGCTTAGAGTTCGAGTAAGGTTAAGGGTTAGGGTACGGATTAGGTTTAGGGTAAGTGTTAGGGTTAGGGTGAGTGTACGGGTTAGGGTTAGTGTTAGGGATAGGTTACTGTTTAGAGTTAAGGTTAGGGTTAGTGTAGGTGTTAGGGTTAGGGTTAGGGTTCGGGTTAGGGTTAAGGTTAAGGTTAGGTTTAGGGTACTGGTTAGGGTTAGGGTTAGGGTACGGGTTAGGGTTCGAGTAAGGTTAAGGGTTAGGGTATGGATTAGGGTTAGGGTAAGTGTTAGGGTTAGGGTGAGTGTACGGGTTAGGGTTAGGGTTAGGGTTACGTTACTGCTTAGAGTTAAGGTTAGGGTTAGGGTAGGTGTTAGTTTTACTGTTAGGGTTAAGTTTCAGTTACGTGTTAGGGTTAAGGTTAGGGTTAGTGTTATGGTTAGGTTTAGGGTTAGGGTACGGTTTAGGGTTACATTTAGGGTACGGGTTAGGGTACGGGTTAGTGTTAGTGTTAGGGTTAGCTTTAGGGTATGGTTTAGGGTTAGGGTTAGTGTCAGGGTTAGGGTTAGGTTACGGGGTAGGGTTAGGGCTTGGTACCGGTTAGGGTACGTGTTATGGTACGGGTAAGGGTTAGGGTACGGGTTATGGGTCGGGTTATTGTTAGGTACGTCATAGGGTTAGGGTTAGGGTTAGGTTTAGGGTACGGGTTAGGGTACGGGTTAGGGTTAGGGTACTGGTTAGGGTTAGTGTTATGGTTAGGGTTACGGGTACGGGTTAGGGTTAAGATACGGCTTAGGGTAAGGTTGAGGGTACAGGTTAGGCTTAGGGTTAGGGTTAGGTTTAGGGTACTGGTTAGGGTTAGGGTTAGGTTACGGGTTAGGGTTAGGGTTAGGTTACTGGTTAGGGCCAGGGTTAGTGTACGTGTTAGGGTACGGGTACAGGTTAGGTTAGGGTTAGGGTACTGCTTAGGTTTAGGGTTAGGGTTAGTGTACATGTAAGGGTTAGTGTATGTGTAAGGGTTAGGGTTAGGTTTAGGGTTGTGTATGGGGTAGGGTTAGGGTTAAGGTACGGATTACGGTCGGGTTAGGGTTAGATTTAGGGTACTGGTTAGGTTAGGGTTAGGATTAGGGTTAGGGTTAGGGAATGGGTTAGGGTTAGGGTTAGGGTACAGGTTAGCGTTAGTGTTAGGGTTAGGGTACGGGTTAGGGTTAAGGCTAGGTGTACGGTACTGTTTAGGGGTAGGGTTAGGTTACGGTTTAGGGTTAGGGTTAGGGTTAGTGTTAGGGTATGGTTTAGGGTTAGTGTTAGGGTTAGGGTTAGGGTAATGGTTTCATTTAGCGTTAGGGTTAGGGTACGGGTTAGGTTTAGGGTTAGGGTACGGATTAGGTTTAGGGTACGGGTTACGGTCTGGGTTAGGTTTAGTGTTAGTGTACGGCTTAGAGCAAGGTTAGGGTTAGGGATAGGGTACGGATTAGGGTTAGGGTTAGGGTAATGGTACGCGTTAGTGTTAGGTTAGGGTACTGGTTAGGGTTAGGTTTAGTTTTAGGGTTAGGGTTAGGGTATGGGTTAGGGTTAGTTTATGGTAAGGGTTACGGTACTGGTTAGAGTTAGGTTTAGGGTTAGGTTACGGGTTGGGTTAGGATTAGTGTACGGGTTACGGTCAGGTTGGGGTTAGGTTGAGGGTACTGGTTAGGATTAGGTTTAGGATCAGGGTATGTGTTAGCGTTAGAGTAAGGGTTAGGGTTAGCTTATGGGTTAGGGTTACGGTACGGGTTAGGGTTAGGGTACGGGTTAGGTTTAGGGTACTGGTTAGGTTAGGGATAGGGTTAGGGTCGGTTTAGGGTACGGGTTAGGGTTATGGTAAGGGTTAGAGTACTGGTTAAGGTTAGGGTTAGGGTACTTGTTAGGGTTAGTGTAAGGGTTAGGGTTAGGTATGGGTTAGGGTTAGGGTTAGGGTACGGCTTCGGTTAAGGGTGAGGTTACATGTTAGGTTTAGCGTTAGGAATAGGGTTAGGGTACTGGTTAGGGTCAGGGTTAGTGTACGGGACACAGTATGGGTTAGGGTTAGTTTTAGGGTACTGGTTAGGAATAGGTTTAGTGTTAGGGTACAGATTAGGGTTAGGTTAGGGTTAGGGTACGGGTTAGGATTAGGGTTAGGGTTAGGGTTAGGGTACTGTTTAGGGTTATGGTTAGGGTTTGGGTTAGGGTACAGGTTAGGGTTAGCATTAGGATTAGGGTTAGGGTTAGGGTACAGGTTAGGGTAGGGTTAGGATTTGGGTACGGGTTAGGATTAAGGGTTAGGGTTAGGGTTAGTGTACTGGTTAGGTTTAGGGTTAGGGTACGGCTTAGAGTTCGAGTAAAGTTAAGGGTTAGGGTAAGGATTAGGGTTAGGGTAGGTGTTAGGGATAGGGTTCGGGTCCGGGTTAGAGTTTAGGTTAAGCTTAGGTTTAGGGTACTGGTTAGTGTTAGGGTTAGGGTATGGGTTAGGGTTCGAGTAAGGTTAAGGGTTAGGGTACGGATTAGGGTTAGGGTAAGTGTTAGGGTTAGGGTGAGTATGGGTTAGGGTTAGGGTTAGGTTTAGGTTACTGTTTAGAGTTAAGGTTAGGGTTAGGGCAGGTGTTAGGGTTGTGTTAGGGTTAGGTTTCGGTTACGGGTTAGGTTAAGGTTAGGGTTAGTGTTAGGGTTAGGTTTAGGTTTAGGGTACGGGTTAGGGTTACATTTAGGGTACGGGTTAGGGTACGGGTTAGTGTTAGTGTTAGGGTTAGGATACGGTTTAGCAATAGGGTTAGTGTTAGGGTTAGGTTTAGGGTACGGGTTAGGGTTAGGGCTAGGGTTAGGGTTAGGGTTAAGGTTAGGGTTAGGGTTAGGGAACCTGTTAGGGTTAGGGTAACGGTACCGGTTAGGGTTAGAAAAGGGTTAGGGTTAGGGTACGGGATAGGGCTAGGTTACGGGTTATCTTTAGGGTGAGTGTACGGGTTAGCAATAGGGTTAAGGTTAGGGTTAGGTTACGGGGTAGGGGTAGGGCTTTGTACGGGTTAGGGTACGGGTTATGGTACGGGTTCGGGTTAGGGTACGGGATAGGGTTAGTGTTATTGTTAGGTTACGTCATAGGGTTAGGGTTAGGGTTAGGTTTAGGTTACGGGTTAGGGTACGGGTTAGATTTAGGGTACTGGTTAGGGTTAGTGTAAGGGTTAGGGTTAGGGTACAGGTTAGGGTTAATGTACGGCTTAGAGTAAGGGTGAGGGTACGGGTTATGTTTAGGGTTAGGGTTAGGTTTAGGGTACTGGTTAGGTTGAGGGTTAGGTTACGGGTTAGGGTAGGGTTAGGTTACTGTTTAGGGTCAGGGTTAGTGTATGTGTTAGGGTACGGGTACGGGTTAGGGTTTGGGTTAGGGTACTGGTTAGGGTTAGGGTTAGTGTACAGGTGAGGGTTAGGGTAGGGTAAGGGTTAGGGTTAGGGTAGGGTTACGGTTTAGGGTTAGGTTTAGGGTACGGGTTACGGTAGTGGTTAGGGTTAGGTTTAGGGTTATGTACGGGTTAGGGTTAGGGAATGGGTTACGGTTCGGGTTAGGGTTAGATTTAGGGTTGGTTAGGTTAGGGTTAGGGATAGGTTTAGGGTATGGATTTGGGTTAGAATTAGGGTTAGGGTACTGGTTAGCGTTAGGGTTAGGGTTAGGGAACGGGTTAGGGTTAGGGGTAGGTTTACGGTATGGTTAGGGGTAGGGTTAGGTTGCGGTTTAGGGTTAGGGTTAGGGTTAGGGTTAGGGCACGGTTTAGGGTTAGGGTTAGGGTTACAGTTAGGGTACTGGTTTCGTTTAGGGTTAGGTTTAGGGTATGGGTTAGGTTTAGGGTTAGGGTATGGGTTAGGTTTAGGGTACGGGTTACAGTCCAGGTTAGGTTTAGTGTTAGTGTATGGCTTAGGGCACAGGATAGGGTTAGGGATAGGGTACGGATTAGGGTAGGGTTAGGCTAATGGTATGCTTTAGGGTTAGGTTAGGTCACGGGTTAGGGTTAGGTTTTGGTTTAGGGTTAGGGTTAGGGTTAGGGTAAGGGTTAGGGTTAGTGTTAGGTTTAGGTTACGGTTTAGGAGTAGGGTTTGGGTAAGGTTTACGGTACTGGTTAGAGTTAGGTTTAGGGTTAGGTTACGGGATAGGGTTAGGGTTAGTGTACGGGTTACGGTCAGGTTGGGGTTAGTTGAGGGTACTGGTTAGGATTAGATTTAGGGTCAGGGTATGGGTTAGCGTTAGAGTAAGGGTTAGCGTTAGGTTACGGGTTAGGGCTGGGTACGGGTTAGGGTTAGGGTGAATGTACGGGTTAGGTTTAGGGTCAGGGTGAGGGTTAGGTTACGGGTTAGTGTAGGGCTGGGTATGGGTTAGGGTACGGGTTAGGGTACGGGTTATGGTTAGGGTACGGGTTAAGTTTAGGTTTCGGGTTAAGGTACTGTTTAGGTTAGGAATAGGATTAGGGTACGGGTTAGGGTACAGGTTAGGGTTAGAGTACTGGTTAGGTTTAGGGTTAGGGTATGGTTTAGGGTTAGTGTAAGGTTTAGGATTAGGTTACGGGTTAGGGTTAGGGTACGGCTTCGGTTAAGGGTGAGGTTACATGTTAGGTTTAGCGTTAGGGATAGGGTTAGGGTACTGGTTAGGGTCAGGGTTAGTGTACGGGTTATGGTATGGGTTAGGGTTAGTTTTAGGGTACTGGTTAGGAATAGGTTTAGTGTTAGGGTACAGATTAGGGTGAGGTTTAGGGTTAGGGTACGGGTTAGGATTAGGGTTAGGGTTAGGGTACAGGTTAGGGTTAGGGTTAGGATTAGGGTTAGGGTTAGGGTCCAGGTTAGGTAGGGTTAGGGTTAAGGTACAGGTTAGGGTTAGGGTTAGTGTTTGGTACGTGTTAGAGTTGGGTTAGGTTACGGGTAAGGGTTAGGGTTTGGGAAGGATTATGGTACAGGTTAGGGTAGGGTTAGGGTTAGGGAACGGGTTAGGGTTAGGTACGTGTTAGGTTTACGGTTAGGATACGGGTTAGGGTTAGAGTTTGGATAAGGGTACGGGTTAGGGTTAGGTTTAGGGTACGGGTTAGGGTTAGGGTTAGGGTGAGGGTACAGGTTAGGGTTAGGGTATGAGTTAGGTTTAGGGTTAGGATTAGGGTATGGGTTAGGGTTAGGGTTAGGCTTAGGGTTAGGGTACGGGTTAGGTTTAGGGTGAGGGTAGGGTATGGGTTAGGGTTAGGGTTAGGGTACTGGTTAGGGTTAGGGGTAGGGTACGGGTTAGGGTTAGTGTAAAGGTTAGGGTTAGGTTACGGGTTAGGGTTAGGGTACGGGCGTTGGGTAAGGGTGAGGTAGGGTAGGGTTAGGTTAGGGTAGGGTTAGGGTACTGGTTAGGGTAGGATAGGTGGTTAGGGTTAGGGTTAAGGTTAGGTTAGGGTAGGTACGGTTAGGGTAAGTTTAGGGTTAGGTAAGGGTACGGGTGAGGGTTTAGGGTTAGGGTAGGTTAGGGTTGAGGGTTAGGGTTAGGTTAAGTTAGGTTTAGGTTAGGGTTAGGGTATGGTTTTATGGTTTAGGGTAGTTTAAGTTACGGGTTAGGTTTAGGGTACTGATTATGGTTAGGTTATGGGTTAGGTTAGGTTAGGGTACGGGTTAGGCATAGGTTTAGAGTTAGGGTTAGGTTTTAGGTATGGGGTTAGGGTTTGGATAGGGTAACGGGTTAGGGTAAGGGTTAGTTTAGAGTACAGGTTAGGCTTAGGGTTAGGGTTATGGTACGGGTTAGGGTAGCGGTTAGGGTACTGGGTTAGGTACCGTTTAGGGTTTAGGGTTTTGTGTTAGGGAAAGAGTTAAGTTTGGATTAGGGTTATGTACGGTTAGGTACGGGTTTAGGGTACGGGTTAGGGTAACGGTGTAGGGTTAGGGTTAGTGTTAGCGTTAGGGTACGGTTAGGGTTTGTTACGGGTTAGGGTTTGGTTAGTGTTAGGTATAGGGTTAGGGTACGGGTTAGGGTTTGTGTTAGGGTTAGGGTTAGGTTAGGGTACGGGTAAGGGTGTAGGGGTACGTTAGGGTACGGTTTAGGGTACGGGTTAGGGTTAGCAGTTAGGGTACGGCTTAGGGGTTAGGGTTAGTGTCGGAGGTTAGGTTAGGGTTAGGGTCGTAGTGTTAGGAAGGTTAGGAGGGTACGGGTAGGGTAAGGGTAGGTTAGGGTCGGGTAGCGTTAAGGGTACGGGTAGGTTAGGGTACGGGTTAAGGGTTAGTGTTAGGGTAAGGTTAGGGTTTAGGGTTAGGGTTAGGTTTAGGGTACGGATTAGGGTTAGGGTCATGGTTAGGGTTAAGGTGAAGTTACGGTTTAGGGTAGGGTACGGGTTAGCGTACGGTTTAGGGGTAGGGTTAGGGTACAGGGAGGGTTTAGGGTTAGGGTTAAAGGTAGGGTATGGCTAGGGTTAGATTTAGGGTTAGAGTTAGGGTACTGGTTACAGTTTGGTTTAGGGTTAGGGTTAGGACACGGATTAGGTTTAGGGTACTGATTACGGTTAGGGAATGGGTTAGGGTTAGGGTTAGGTTACGGGTTAGGCTTAGGGCACGGGTTAGGGTTAGGGTATGGGGTAGGGTTATGGTACGGGGTAGGGTTAGGGTTAGGGTTAGGTTACGGCTTAGAGTTTCTGTTAGGGTTGGAGTTAGGGTTAGGGTTTGGGTTAGTGTTAGGTATAGCGTAGGGTACGGGTTAGGGTTTGAGTTAGGATTAGGGTTAGAGTATGGGTTAGGGTTAGTGTTAGGATTTGGGTTAGGGTACAGGTTTGGGTTTGGTTTAGGGTTAGAGTTAGGACATGTGTTAGGTTTAGGGTACTGATTACGGTTAGGTTATGGGTTGAGGTTAGGGTAAAGGTTAGGGTTTAGGGTTAGGGTTAGTGTTAGTGTTAGTGTTAGGTTTAGGTTTAGGGTACGGGTTATGGTTAGGGTAGGGAACGGTTTAGGGTTAGGGTTAGGGTTAGGGTAAGGATACGGGGTAGGGTTAGGGTTACGGTTAGGTAATGGGTTAAGGTTAGTGTTAGGGTTAGGTTTAGGGTACGTGTAAGGGTTATGGTTAGGGTTAGGTTACAGGTTAGGGTTAGGGTTAGGGTACGGATTACGGTACGGGTAATGTTAGGGTTAGGGTATGGGTTAGGTTTGGGTTAGGTTTACGGGTACGGTTATGGTTAGGGTTAGGGTATGGGTTAGGGTTAGGATTAGGTTACGGGTTAGGGTTAGCTTTAGGGTAGGGTTAGGGTACGGTATATGGTTAGGGTAGCATTAGGGTTACGGTACTGGTTTGGTTTAGGTGTAGGTTTATGGTATGGGTTAGGTTTAGGGTTAGAGTTAGGGTTAGTTTTAGGGTACGGGTTAGGGTACCGGTTACGGTGAGGGTTAGTGTACGTCTTTCGGTACGGTTTATGGTTAGGGATAGGTACGGATGAAGGTTAGGGTAAGGGTAAGTGTACGGGTTAGGATTAGGGTTAGGGTTAGCATACTGGTTAGGGTTAGGGTTAGGGTTAGGGTATGGGTTCGAGTTCGGGTTAGGGGTAGGTTTAGGGTACTATTTAGGGTTAGGGTTAGTGTTAGGACACGGGAAAGGGTTAGGGTAGGGTACGGGTTCAGGTTAGGGTTAGGGTTAGGATACGGGTTAGGGTAAGGGTTAGGGTACGGTTTAGGGTAGGGGTTAGGGTTAGGGTAGGGTTTGTTTTAGGGTAGGGGTTAGGCGTAGTGTTAGGGTTAGGGTTAGGGTTAGAGTTAGGGTTAGGGTTAGGGTTGGTGTTAGGGTTAGGTTTAGGGGAAGGTTTATTGTTAGGGTTAGGGTACTGGAACGGGTTAGGGTTAGGGTTAGGATTAGGGTACGGGTAGGGTTAGTGTTAGGTTAGGTATAGGGTACTAGTTAGGGTTAGGGTAGGTTTAGGGTCCACGTTAGGGTTAGCGTTAGGGTTAGGGTTAGGGTACGCAGTAGGTTTAGGGTACAGGTAAGGGTTAATGATAGAGATAGGGTATTGGTTTGGTTTACGATTAGGGTTAGGTTTAGGGTACAGGTTAGGGAAAGCGTTAGGGTTAGGTATGCGTCAGAGTGAGGGTTAGGGTGAGGGTTGGGGAACGGGTTAGGGTTAGGGTTAGGGTTAGGTTACGGGTTAGGGTTCGGGTAGGGTACGGGTTAGGCTAAGGGTTAGGGTTAGGGTTAGGGTTAGGGTTAGGGTTAGGGTGCGTGTTAGGATTAGGATTAGGGTTAGGGTTAGGGTACTGGTTAGGGTAAGGGTTAGGGATAGGTTACAGTTTATGGTTAGGATTAGGGTTCGGGTTAGGGTTAGGATATGGGTTAGAGTTAGGGTTAGGATGAGGGTACGGGTTAGGGTTAGGTTTAGGGTTAGGGTACTGGTTAGGTTTAGGGTTAGGGTTAGGGTACGGGTTAGGTTTATGGTTAAGGTAAAGGTTAGGGTTAGGGTTAAGGTACGGGTTAGGCTTAGGGTTAGGTTACGGGTTAGAGTTAGGTTTAGGGTGAGGGTACGGGTTAGGGTTAGTGTTAGGGTACTGGTTTGGTTTAGGGTTAGGGTAAGGGTACGCGTTAGGGTTAGGTTTAGGGTTAGGGTTAGTGTACGGGTTATTGTTAGGGTTAGTGTATGAGTTAAGGTTAGAGTTAGGGTAAGGGTACGGATTGGGTTTAGGCTTAGGGTTAGGGTACTGGTTAGGGTTAAGTTTAGGGTTAGGGTTAGGGTACTGGTTATGGTTAGAGTTAGGGTACGGGTAGGGTCAGAGTAAGGGTTACGGTTAGTGTAGGGGTTAGGGTTAGGGTATGGGTTAGAGTTAGGGTGATTTTACGGGTTAGCAGAAGAGTTAGGGTTAGGGTTAGGTTACGGGATAGGGTTAGGGCTGTGTACAGGATAGGGATCGGGTAAGGGTACGGCTTTTTGTTAGGGTACGGGTAAGGGTTACGGTTAGGTTAGGTTATGGCTTAGGGTTAGGGATAGCGTTAGGATTACGGTACGGGTTAGATTTAGGGTTACGGTAGGATACCGGTTAGGGTTAAGGTACGGCTTAATGTAAGGGTGAGGCTCCGGGTTAGATTTAGGGTTAGGGTTTGTGTTAGGGTATTGGTTAGGGTTAGGGTTAGGTTACGGGTTAGGGTACGGGTTAGGGTTAGGGTTAGGTTTAGGTTACGGGTTTTGGTTAGGGCAAGGTTACGGGTTAGGGTTAGGGTTAGCGTTAGGGTTAGTGTACTGGTTTGGTTTAGCGTTAGGGCTAGGGTACGGGTGAGGTTTAGGGCTAGGGTTAGGGTTACTTTTAGGGTACGGGTTAGGGTACGGGTTAGGGTTAGGGTTAGTGTACGGCTTAGGGAACGGGTTAGGGGTAGGTTTAGGGTACGGGATAGGGTTAGGGTTAGGGTAAGGGGACGGGTTAAGGTTAGGTTTAGGGTACGGGTTAGGGTTAGATTTAGGGTTAGGGTACTGTTTACGGTTAGGGTTAGTTTAGGGGAAGGGTTAGTGTTAGGGTTAGGGTTAGGGTTAGGGTACGGGTTAGGGTTAGGTTACGGATTAGGGTTAGGGTTAGGGTTACGTTATGGGTTAGGGTTAGGGTAGGGCACGGGTTAGGGTTAGGGTTAGGGTTAGGGTTAGGGTACTGTTTAGGATTAGGGTTAGGGTTAGGGTTAGGGTTAGGTTACGTGTTAGGGTTAGTGTTATGGTACGGGTTAGGGTATGGGTTAGGGTTGTGGTACGGGTTAGGGTTAGGGTACGGGTTAGGGTTAGGGTTAGGGTTAGGGTTAAGTTTAGAGTTAGGGTGCTGGTTAGGGTTAGGGTTAGAGATAGGTTACAATTTATGGTTAGGATTAGGGTTAGGGTTAGGGTTAGGATACGGGATAGGGTTAGGGTTAGGGTTAGGGTACTGGTTAGGTTTAGGGTTATGGTTAAGGTACGGGTTAGGGTAAAGAATAGGGTACGGGTTAGGGTTAGGTTTAAGGTAGGGTTAGGGTTAGTGTTAGGGTTAGGTTTAGGGTTAGGGTGAGGGTTAGGTTTAGCCTACGGTTTAGGGGTAGGTTTTGTTTTAGTGTTAGGTTTAGGGTACGGGTTAGGGATCGGTTTAGGTTTAGGGTTAGGGTACTGGTTAGGGTTAGAGTTAGGGTTAGTGTTAGGGTACAGGTTAGGTTTAGGTTTAGGGTTAGGATTAGGGTTACTTTATGGTTTAGTGTTAAGGTTATGGTTATGGTACGGATTAGGGTTAGGGTTAGGGTATGGGTTAGAATATGGGTAAGGGTACTGATAAGGGTTAGGTTTAGCGTTAAGGTAAAGTTACAGATTAGGGTTAGGGTACGGGTTAGGATAAGGTTTAGGTTTAGGGTTAGGGCATGGGTTGGGGTTAGGTTTAGTGTTAGGGTTAGGGTACGGGTTATGTTTAGGGTACTGATTACGGTTAGGTTACGGGTTAGGGTTTAGTTTAGGGTTAGGGTTAGGGTTAGGGTACGGGTTAGGCATATGTTTAGGGTTAGGGTTAGGTTTAGGGTATGGGTTGGTGTTAGGGTTAGGGTACGGTTTAGGGTTAGGGTTAGGGTAAGTGTTAGGATTAGGGTTCGGGTTCGGTTTAGCGTTGGGTTTATGTTACGGGTTAGGGTACGGGTTAGGGTACTGGTTAGGGTACGGGTTAGGGTTTAGGGTTATGGTTAGGGTACGGATGAGGTTGAAGTTTAGGTTTAGGGTAAGGGTTAGGGTTGGGTTAGGGTTAGTCTTAGGGTTAGGGTTAGGGTACTGGTTCAGGTTTGGTTTAGGTCTAGGGTTAGGACACGGGTAGGTTTAGGGTACTGATTATGGTTAGGTTACGTGTTAGGGTTAGGTTTAGGGTTAGGGTTAATGTACGGCTTAGGGTTAGGGTACGGGTTAGGGTTAGGATACGGGTTAGGGTTAGGGTTAGGGTATGGGTTAGGGTTATTGTTAGGTTCCGGATGAGGGTTACGGTTAGGGTTAGGGTTAGGGTATGGTTTAGTGTTAGGGTTAGGGTACTGGTTAGGGTAGGGGTTAGGGTACGGTTTAGGGTAAAGGTTAGTTTTCAGGTTAAGTTCAGGATACGGTTTAGTGTTAGGGTTTCGATAAGGGGACGGGTTAGGGTTAGGGTTAGGGTATTGGTTAGGGTTAGGGTTAGGGTTAGGGTTAGGGTACGGGTTAGGGTTAGGCTTAGTGTACGGGTTAGGGTTAGTTTTAGGGTTAGGTTTATGGTTAGGGTACAGATTAGGGTTAGCGATAGGGTTAGGGTTTGGGTTTGGTTTAGGGTTAGGGTTAGGGTACAGTTACGTTTAGGTTTAGGGTTAGGTTTAGGTTTAGGGTACGGGTTAGTGTACGGGTTAGGGTTAGGGTTAGTGTACCTGTGTGGGTTAGGGTTAGGGTTAGTGTACAGTTTAGTGTTAGGGTTAGGGTTAGTGTACGGTTTAGGTTTAGGGTAGGGTCCGGTTTAGGGTACGGGTTAGGGTACGGTTTATGGTTAGGGTTAGTGTATGGCTTAGGGTACGGGTTAGCGTTAGGGTTAGTGTACCTGTGTGGGTTCTGGTTAGGGTTAGGGTAGAGTTTAGTGTAATGTAGGGTTAGTGTACGGTTTAGGGTTAGGTTTAGGGTACGGTTCAGGGTTCGGGTTAGTTTTAGGGTTAGGGTTAGGGTACTGTTTAGTGTTTGGGTTTGGATTAGGGGACGGGTTAGGGTTAGGTTTAGGGTTAGGGTATTGGTTAGGGTTAGGGGTAGGGTACGGGTACGGGTTAGGTTTAGGGTTAGGGTAGGGGTTAGGGTTAGGGTTAGGGTTATGTTTAGGGTACGGGTTAGGGTTAAGGTTAGGGTTAGGGTTAGGGTTACGGTACGGGTTAGGGTTACGGTTAGGGTACGTGTTAGGGTACTGGTTAGGATTAGTGTTAGGTTTAGGTTTAGGGTACCAGTTAGGGTTAGGGTTTCGGTACGGGTTAGGCTTAGGGTTAAGGAAAGGGTACGGTTTAGGGTTAGGGTTAGGGTTATGGTTACGGTATGGTTTAGGGTTAAGGTTTGGTTTAGGGTTAGGGTAATGTTTAGAGTTAGGGTTAGGGTACGGGTTAGAGTTAGACTAAGGTTGAGGTTTAGGGTACAGGTTAGGGTTAGGGTTCGGGTTAGGGTTAGGGTGAGTGTATAGGTTAGGTTTAGAGTTAGGTTTAGGATTAGGTTACGGGTTAGGGTTAGGGCTGAGTACGGGTAAGGGTACGGGTTAGGGTACAGGTTAGGTTTAGGGTACGGGTTCGGGTTACGGTTAGGTTTAGGGATTGGCTTAGGGTTAGGGTGGGGGTACGGGTTAGGTTTATGGTTAGGGTTAGGGTTAGGGTATGGGTTACGGTACAGTGTAGGGTTAGGGTTATGGTTAGGGTTAGGTTACGTGTTAGGGTTAGGGTTAGGTTACGTGTTACTCTATGGGTTACTGTTAGGGTTAGCGTACTGGTTCGGGTTAGGGTTAGGGTTAGGGTTAGGGTTAGATTTTGGATACGGGTTAGGTTTAGGGTTAGGGTTAGGTTTAGGGTACTGGTTTGGGGTGGTGTTATGGTTAGGTATGGGTTAGTGTTAGATTTAGGGTTCGGGTTAGGTTACGGGTTAGGGTAATGGTTAGGGTTCGGTTACGGGTTAGGGTTAGGTTTAGGGTTAGGGTTAGGGTTAGGGTACGGTTTAGGGTTAAGGTTAGGGTTAGGGTACTGGTTTGGTTTAGGTTTATGGTTAGGGATGGGTCAGGTCTAGGGTTAGGGTTAGGGTTAGGTTTAGGGTACGGGTGAGGGTACGGGTTAGGGTTAGGGTTAGTGTACGGCTTAGGGTACAGTTTAGGGTTAGTTTTAGGGTATGGTTTATGGATAGGATACGGGTTAGGGTTAAGGTTAAGGTTAGGGTTAGGGTTATGATTACGGTACCGGTAGGGGTTAGGGTTAGAGTTAGGGTTAGGGTACAGGTAAGGGTTAGGGTTAGCGTTACGTTAAGGTTTAGGTTATGAGTAAGGGTTAGGGTTACGGTACGGCTTAGGGTTAGAGTTACGTTTAGGGTACCGGTTAGGGTTAGGGTTAGGGTACGGGTAAGGTTTAGAGTTAGGGTTAGGGTTAGGGAAGTGGTTAGGGTTAGTGTTAGGGTTCGGATACACTTTAGGGTTAGTGTGAGGATTAGGGTACGGGTTAGGGTAGGGTAGGGTTAGGGTTAGGATTAGGGTACGAGCTAGGATTAGGGTTAGGGTTATTGGACGGCTTAGGGTACGGGTTAGGGTACGGGTTAGGATTATTGTTAGTGTACGGTAAGGTTACGGGTTAGGGTTAGTGTCAGTGTACGGGTTAGGGCTAGGGTTAAGGTAGGGTTAGGGTACTGGTTAGGGTTAGGTTTGGGTAGGGTAGGGGTTAGGGTTAGGGTTAGGGTTAGGTTTAGGGTATGGGTTAGGGTTAGGGTTAGTTTTAGATTATGGGTTAGGTTTAGGGTTAGGGTACGGGTTAGGGTTAGGGTTAGGCTTAGGGTACTGGTTAGGGTGAGGGTTAGGGTTAACGTATGGTTTAGGGGTAGGTTAATTTTTAGTGTTAGTTTTAGGGTATGAGTTAGGGTTATGGTTAGGCTTAGGTTTAGGTTACATGTTAGGATTAGGGTAGGGCACATGTTAGAGTTAGGGTTAGTTTTAGGGTTAGGTTACGGGTTAGGCGTAGTGTTTGGGTGAGGGTAAGGGTAGGGTCTAGGGTTAGGGTTAGGGTTGGGGATAGGGTTAGGGTATGGTTTAGGGTTAAGGTTAGTGTAATAGTACGGGTTAGGGTTAGGTTTAGGGTTAGGTTTAGGGTACGGATTAGGGTTAGTGTTAGGTTAGGGTTAGGGTACTGGTTAGGGTTAGGGTTAGGGTACGTGGTAGGGTTAGGGTTAGGGTTAGGTTTAGGGTTAGGGTACGGGTTAGGTTTAGGGTACAGGTTAGGTTTAGGGATCAGATTAGGGTATGGGTTAGGTTTAGGGTTCTGGTACGGGTTTTGGTACGGGTTAGAGTTAGGTTAGGGTACTGGGTTGGGTGAGGGTTAGGGTTAGGGTACGGGTTAGGGTACGGGTTAGGGTTAGGTTACGGTTTAGGGTTAGCGTGAGGGTAGGGTACGGGTAACGATTAGGGTTACGTTAGGGTACTGGGTAGTGTTAGGTTTAGGGTTAGGGCTAGGGTACAAGTTAGGTTTAGGTTTAGGGTTAGGGTTAGGGTCCGGTTTAGGGTACGGGTTAGGGTACCGTTTATGGTTAGGGTTAGTGTATGGCTTAGGGTACGGGTTAGTATATGGGTTAGGGTTAGGGTTAGTGTACCTGTGTGAGTTAGGGTTAGGGTTAGTGTACAGTTTAGTGTTAGGGTTAGGGTTAGTGTACGGTTTAGGTTTAGGGTTAGGGTTAGGATACGGGTTAGGGTTAGGGTTAGGGTTAGAGTTAGGGTTAGGGAACGGGTTAGGGTTAGGTTTAGGGTTAGTGTACTGGTTAGGTTTAGGGTTAGGGTTAGGGTAAGGGTTAGGTTTAGAGTTAGGGTTAGTGTACGGGTTAGTGTTAGGGTTAGGGTTAGGGTTAGGTTTAGGTTGAGGGTTCGAATACGGGTTAGGGTTCGGGTCAGCGTACGGGTTAGGGTACGGTTAGGGTTAGGGTACCAGTTAGACATAATGTTAGGGTTAGGGTTAGGTTTAGGGTACAGGTATGGATTAGGAGTTGGGTTAGGGTATGGTACGGGTTAGGTTTAGGGTTAGGTTTATGGTATGGGTTAGGGTCGGGTTAGGGTAAAGGTTAGGGTACCGTTTAGGTTTTAGGGTTAGTTTTAGGGAAAAGGTTAGTGTTGAGGGTAGGGTTAGGGTACGGGTTAGGGCTAGGTTTAGGGTGAGGGTTAGGGTACGGCTTAGGGTTAGGGTTAGGGTTAGGGTTAGGTTTAGGGTACTTTTAGGGATGGGTTACGGGTTAGGCTTTGGGTTGGTGTTAGGTTTAGGGTTAGGGTACGGATAGGGTTAGTGTTAGGGTTAGGGTTAGGGTTAGGGTACGGCTTAGCGTTAGGGTTAGGGCACAGATTAGGGTACGGTTTAGGGTTAGGGTACGGGTAAGTGTTAGGGTTTGGTTTAGGGTTCGGGTTACGTTACGGGTTAGGGTACGGGTTAGTGTACAAATTAGGGTTAGGGTTAGGGTACGGGTTACGGTTAGGTTTAGAGTTAGGGTTAGATTAAGTGTTAGGGTTAGGGTACGGATTAGGTTACAGGTTAGGGTTAGGGTGAGGATACGGGTTAGGGTAGGGGTTAGGGTACAGATTAGGGTTAGGGTTAAGTTATGGTTTAGGGCAAGGTACGGGTTAGTGTATGATTTAGGGTTAGAGTTAGGACACGGGTTAGGTTTTCGGTACTGATTACGGTTAGGTTATGGTTTAGGGTTAGGTTTAGGGTTAGGGTACGGGTTAGGGTTAGGGTATGGGTTAGGGCAAGGGTGCCTGTTATGGTTAGGGTACGGGTTAGGGTTAGTGTTATGTTATGCACTAGGGTTAGGGTTAGGGTGAGGGTTAGGTACGGTTTAGTTTTAGGGTTAGGGTTATGGTATGGGTTAGGGTTAGGGTACGGTTTAGTGTTAGGGTTAGGATTAGGGTATGGGATAGAGGTATGGTTCGGGTTAGGGTTCAGGTTAGGGTTATGGTTAGGGTACGTGGGAGGTTACGGGTTAGTAGTTAGGGTTAGGTTAGGGTTAGTGTACGGGTTAGGTTTAGGGTTAATGTTAGGGTACTGGTTAGGGTTAGGGTTAGGGTCAGGGTGAGGATTAGGGTTAGGGAAATCATTAGGGTTAGATTTAGTGTAAGGGTTAGGGTAAGGGTACAGGTTAGGGTACGGGTTAGGGTTAGGTTTATGGTGCTGTTTAAGGTTAGGGTTAGGGTTAGGGTACGGGTGAGGGTTAGGGTTAGGGTTAGGGTTAGTGTACAGTTTAGGGTTAAGGTTAGGCTTAGGGTGAGGTTTAGGGTGAGGGTTAGGGTAAGGGGTTAGGGTTAGGTTTAGGGTTAGTGTTAGGGGTTAGGGTCAGGGTTAAGGTTAGGGTTAGGTGTTAGAGTTAGGGTTAGGGTTACGGTAAGGGTGAGAGTTACGGTTAGAGTCAGGGATAGGGTTAGGGATAGGTTTAGGGTTAGGGGTTAGGGTTAGGGTTAGGGTTAGAGTTAGGGTTAGGGTTAGGGTTAGGGTTAGGGTATTGTTTAGGGTTAGGGTACTTATTAGGGTTAGGGTTAGCGTTAGGGTACTGGTTAGGGTTAGGGTTAGTGTTAGGCTATGGGTTAGGGTTAGGGTTATGTTTAGGTTTAGGGTTAGGGTTAGGGTCGGTTGAGGGTTAGGGGTAGGTTACGAGTTAGGATTAGGGTTAGGGTTAGGGTACTGTTTAGGGTTAGGGTTAGGGTTAGGGTTAGGGTGCTGGTTTGGTTTAGGGTTAGGGTAAGGGTATGCGTTAGGGTTATGGTTATGCTACGGGTTAGGGTTAGGGTTAGGTTTAGGGTTAGGGTACTGGTTTGGGGTAGGGTTAGTGTTAGGGATAGGGTACGGGTAAGGGTTAGGGTGAGCGTTACGGTAAGTGTTAGGGTTAGGGTTCGGGTATGGCTTAAGGTTAGGGTTAGGGTTAGGGTTAGGGTACACGTTAGGTTTAGATTAGGTTTAGGGTACGAGTTAGGTTTAGATTTAAGGTATGTGGTAGGGGATGTGTTAGGGTTAGTGTTAGGGTTAGGGTACAGGTTATGGTACGTCTTAGGTGTAGGGTTAGGTTTTGGGTAAGGGTACAGGAAAGGTTTAGGGTTAGGGTCCGGTTACGGGATAGGTTTTGGGATAGGTTACGGGTACGGGTTAGGGTAAGGTTAGGGTTACAGGTAGGGTTAGAGTACGGGATATGGTTAGGGTTAGAGTTAGGGTACTGGTTAGGGTTAGGGTTAGGTTAGGGTTAGGGTTAGAGTTAGGATATGGGTGAGGGTACATGTTAGGTTACGGGTTAGGGTAAGGGTTAGGGTTTGGGTTAGGGTTAGGGTACGGGTTAGGATTAGGTTATGTTTTGGATAAGGATTAGGGTTAGGGTACTGGTTAGGGTTAGTGTTAGGGTACAGTTTAGGTTAGAGTAAGGGTTCAGGTTAGGGTTCGGGTAAGGGTTAGGGTACGGGTTAGGGATAGGGCGAGTGTACGGGTTAGCAGTAGTGTTAGGGTTAGGGATAGGTTACAGGATGGGGTTAGGGCTGGGTACGGGTTAGGGTTAGGTTACGGGTTAGGGTTACGGTTAGGGATAGTGTTAGGGTACAGTTAGGGTTAGGGTTAGGGTTAGTGTACAGGTTAGCGTTAGTGTTAGGGTAAGGGTTAAGGTTAGGGTAAGGTTTAGGGTTAAGGTTAGGGTACTGGTTAGGGTTAGGGTAGGGGTTAGGGTTAGGGTTAGGTTTAGGTTTAGAGTACGGGTTAGGGTTAAGGTGAGGGTTAGGG
>NW_024570637.1:0-50000 GCF_018345385.1 Vulpes lagopus | reverse complement strand
TTCACCGGCCTGGCACACCACCACCTCCTTACACTGCAGCCTCAGGCTGCCCCTTGCCTGCCTCCAGTGAATGCACCTGCCGCTCCTCTGCTTCTAGCTGCCCTTCCCCCTGCGAGGGAACAAATATGGAAGGTGATTCCTCCCACCAGAGTGCACCCCCTCATCAGGAGGGTGAGCCAGGGCTAGGATGAGCCCTACCCCCACACCCCCTTCCTGCCGCTATCGCCGCCTGACTGGTGACTCAGGTATTGAGCTCTGCCCTTGTCCTGACTCTACCGAGGGCAAGCCAGTCAAGGAGGCTAGGGCTGGTGCCACCCCACCAGATCTGGAGGACACTTGTGTCCTGCCCCTCAATCCTGTACCCCAGGAATCCCCTGTGGAGGTAGCTTCCAGTGAAGGGGACATCCCATAAACAGTTTTGGGAGGGTGGGTGGATTACTTGCCCACCAGAAACTGCCCTGGGCCCAAGTTGTCTTTGGCCTCTCCCTGCCACTTCTAATCCGCCTGAAAGAGGTGGAGTCTTGAAAAGAGAGGCAGTGTTTGGGGGACTGTGCTAGCTCTACCCCCAAAAAACACACAGGAGCCTTTGATCTCATTAAAGAGATGTGAACCAGCTGCTTGTAAATTTGGGTGGACTGGTGCTCAATGGACTAGTGCTCAATTTGTTGCATTGCTCAACTTGACCTAACTGGATTTGGAGGGGACATGTAATGCCACTTTTCCCACCCTCCTCTGAAAAACAGGAGGCAGCCCTAAGGTCTGGACTGAGCTGGAACTTCTTGGTGAGGCAGAGCTGGCAAAAGAATAGAGTCTGGCGTGGTTTTCCAATTTATTTAGAAAAAATAGACTCTGAATTCACATTCACCCCAGGGCTATGTGGGATGACAGAAGGAGACACCTGAGATGAGCTGAGAAGGATTTGAAGCACTAGTATCTGAGGGCTGGGGGGGGGTAGAAGCTAGAGACTTTGTCCCTCTAATCCAGACTGGGGGCCTGGCACCCCTCTCATCCTCCCTCTTTAGTAGTCTTCAGCCATGGCCAGTAGGACAAGGCTGGTCCAGCCTTGGAAAGGGTGGCACCCCATTCCCCACCCATCCTGGGCAGTATACACTCTGGGGTTAGGGTTAGGGTTTGGGTAAGGGTACGGGTTAGGTTTAGGGTTAGAGTTAGGATTAGGGTTAGGGTACGGGTTAGGGTACGGGTTAGGTTACGGGTTAGGGTTAGGGTTAGGGTATGGGATAGGGTTAGGTTAGTGTTAGGGTTAGGGTACTGGTTTGGTTTAGTGTTAGGGTTATGGTACGGGTTAGGTTTAGGGTTAGGGTTAGGTTTAGGGAACGGATTAGGGTACGGGTTATGGTTAGGGTTAGTGTACGGGTTAGGGTTAGGGATAGGGAACGGGTTAGGGTTCGTGTTAGGGTAAGGATACGGGTTAGGGTTAGGGTTAGGGTTAGGGTTAGGGTTAGGGTACGGGTTAGGGTTGGGGTTAGGGTTAGGGTTAGTGTACTGGTTAGTTTTAGGGTTAGGGTAAGGGTTCCGGTACGGGTTAGGGTTAGGTTTAGGCTACTGCTTAGGGTTAGGATTAGGGTGAGGGGACGGTTTAGGGTTAGGGTTAGGGTTAGGGTTAGGTTTGGGTACTGATTAGGGTTAGGGAATGGGTTAGGGTTAGGTTTAGGGTAAGGGTTAGGGTAGGGGTACGGTTTAGGGTTAGGGTTAGGGTTATTTTACAGGTTAGGGTTAGGGGAGCGTACAGGTAAGGGTTAGGGTTAGGTTTAGGGTTAGGGTTAGGGTTAGGATACGGGATAGGGTACGGTTTAGGGTAAGGGTTAGGGTACGGGTTAGGGTTACGGTTAGGGTTTTTGTAAGGTTACGGATTAGGCGTAGTGTTAGGTTTAGGGTTAGGGTTAGGGTATGGGTTAGGGTTAGGGTTAGGGTAAGGTTTAGTGTTAGGGTTAGGGTAGTGATACAGGTTACGGTTAGGGTTCGGGTTAGGATCAGGGTACGGGTTAGTGTTAGGGATAGGTTAGGGTTAGGGTACTGGTTAGAGTTAGGGTTAGGGTTAGGGTACGTGTTAGGGTTAGGGTTAGGGTTAGGTTACATGTTAGGGTTAGGGTTAGTTTTATGGTTAGGCTACGGTTCAGGGTTAGGGTTAGTTTTAGGGTTAGGGTACTGGTTTGGTTTAGTGTTAGGGTAAGGGAACACTTTAGGGTTTGTGTTAGGGAATGGGTTAGGGTACGGGTGAGTGTTACAGATAGGGTTAGGGAATGGATTAGGGTTAGGGTTAGGATTAGGGTACGGGTTAGGATTAGGGTTAGGGTTAGGGGAGGGGTGAGGATTAGGGTTAGGGTTAGGGTACTAGTTAGGGTTAGGTTTAGGGTTAGCGTTAGGGTACAGTTGAGGGTTAGATTTGGGGTGAGGGTTAGGGTTAGGATACGGGTTAGGGTAGGGTTAGGTGTAGGGTACGGCTTAGGGTTAGGGTTAGCGTTAGGGTACTGTTTTCTGTTAGGGTTAGGGTTAGGGTACAGGTTAGGGTTAGTGTTAGGGTTAGGTACGGGTTAGGGTAAGGTTTAGGTTTAGTGTTAGGGTACGGTTTAAGGTTAGGGTTAGGGTTAGGGTTAGGGTACTGGTTTGGTTTAGGGATAGGGGAAGGGTACGCGTTAGGTTTAGGGTTAGGGTACGGGTTCAGGTTAGGGTTAGGGTTAGGGTAAGGGTTCTGGTTAGGGTTAGGGTTAGGGTAGGGGTTAGGGTTAGGGGTGATATTAGGGTTAGGTTACGGTTTAGGGTTAGGGCTGGGTACGGGTTAGGGTATGGTTTAGCGTACGGGTTAGAGTTAGGGTAAGGGTTAGGGTTTGGGTTAGGGTCCTGGTAGGGTGAGGGTTAGGGTTAGGGTTAGGATTACGGTTTTGTTACCTGTTAGGTTTAGGGTTAGGGTACGGGTTACGGTACTGGTTAAGGTTAGGTTTAGGGTTAGGTAACGTATTAGGGTTAGTGTTAGGGTACAGGTTATGGTACGGGTTAGGGTCAGCGTTAGGTTACTGGTTAGGGTTAGTGTTAGAGTTAGGGTTAGGGTACCGCTTAGGGTTAGGGTTAGGGTTAGGTTACAGGTTAGGGTTAGGGTAGGGTACGTGTTAGGGTTAGGGTTAGGATTAGGGTACGGATTAGGGTTAGGCTTAGGGTTAGGGTACGGGTTAGGATAAGCGTTATGGTTACGGTTAGGGGACTGGTTAGGTTTAGTGTTAGGTCTAGGTTTAGGGTAGAGGTTAGGTTTAGGTATAGGGTTACGGTTAGGGTTAGGAAAATGGTTAGGTTTATAGCTAGGGTTACGGTACAGGTTAGGGTTAGGGTTAAGGTACGGGTTAGGTTTAGGGTTAGGGTAGGGGTTAGGGTTAGTTTTAGGGTTAGGGTTAGGTTACGGGTTAGGGTTAGAGTTAGGGTTAGGGTTAAGGTTAAGGTTAAGGTTAGGTTTAGGGTTAGGGTTAGTTTAAGCGTTAGGGAATGGGTTAGGTTTAAGGTTAGGGGATGAGTTAGGGTTCGGGTAAGGGTATGGGTTAGGGTTAGGGTTAAGTTTAGGTTACGGGTTAGGGTTAGGTTTAGGGTAAGGGTACTGGTTACGGTACTGGTTAAGGTTAGGGTTAGGGTAAGGTAAAGGGTTAGGGTTAGGGTTATGGTACAGGTTACGGAACGGGTTAGGGTTAGGGTTAGGGTAGGGGTTAGGGTTAGTTTTAGGGTTAGAGTTAGGTTACGGGTTAGGGTTAGGGTTAGGGTTAGGGTTAGGGTTAAGGTTAAGGTTAAGGTTAGGTTTAGGGTTAGGGTTAGTTTAAGCGTTAGGGAATGGGTTAGGTTTAAGGTTAGGGGATGAGTTAGGGTTCGGGTTAGGGTATGGGTTAAGGTTAGGATTAGGTTTAGGGTACGGGTTAGGGTTAGGTTTAGGGTAAGGGTACGGGTTACGGTACTGGTTAAGGTTAGGGTTAGGGTAAGGTAAATGGTTAGAGTTAGGGTTACGGTACAGGTTACGGAACGGGTTAGGGTTAGGGTTAGGGTTAGGGTTACGTTAGGGTTCGGATACGGCTTAGGGTTAGGATTAGGGATAGGGTTAGGGTTAGGGTAGTGGTTAGTGTTAGGGTTAGCGTTAGGGTTAGGGTACAATTTATGGTTAGGTTTTGGGTTAGGGTTAGGGTTAGGATACACTTTAGGGTTAGGGTTAGGGTTAGGGTTAGGGTTAGGACACTGGTTTGGTTTAGGGTTAGGGTTAGGGGACGGGATAGGTTTAGGTTTAGGGTTAGGGTTAGCTTAGGTTACGCGTTAGGGTACGGCTTAGGTTTAGGTTAGTGTACGGCTAAGGGAATGGGTTAGGGTTACGGTACGGGTTAGGGTTAGGGTTTGGTAAGGGTACGGGTTAAGGTTACGGTTAGGGTACGGGTAAGGGTTAGGGTTAGGGTAAGGGTTCGGCATAGGATTAGGGTTAGGGTTAGGGTACAGGTTAGGGTAGGGTTAGTGTTAGGGTACGGGTTAGGGTTAGGGTTAGGTTTAGGTACGTGTTAGGGTTAGGGTTAGATTAAGGGTTAGGGTTAGGTTTAGGGTTAGGTTTAGGTTACGTGTAAGGGTTAAGGTTAGGGTTAGGGTTAGGTTTAGGGTTAGGGTTAGCGTTAGGGAACGGGTAAGGGTTACGGTTAGGGTAAGGGTTAGGGTATGGGCTAGGGTTAATGTTTGGTTTAAGGTTAGCGTCCTGGTTAGCATAGGGTTAGGTTTAGGGTTAGGTTTAGTGTACGGGTTAGGGTTTGGTACGGGTTAGTGTTAGGATTAGGGTAAGGGTACAGGCTACGTTTAGGGTTAACGTTAGGGTTAGGGTACGGATGAGGGTTAGGTTAGGGTTAGGGTTAGGGTAGGGTACGGGTTAGGGTTAGGGTTAGGTTACGGTTTAGGTTTAGGGTTAGGGTACGGCTTACGGTGTGGGTTAGGGTTAGGTGATGGGTTAGGGTTAGGGTTAGGGTTAGGATTAGGGTATGGTGTAGGGTTAAGGTTAGGGTTAGGGTTAGCGTACTGGTTTGCTTTAAGGTTAGGGTAAGGGTACGCGTTAGGGTTAGTGTTGGGGTCCATGTTAGGGTTAGGGTACGGGTTAGGGTACTGGTTAGGGTTAGGTTTAGTGTTAGGGTAGGGGTTAGTGTTAGTGTTAGGTTTAGTGTTAGGGTTAGGGTTAGGGTATAGGCTAGCAATAGGGTTAGGTTTTGGTTTAGGTTTAGTGTACGGATTAGGGTTAAGGTTAGAGTACGTGTTAGGGTTAGGGTTAGGGCTAATGTAAGGGTTGGGTTAGGGTTAGGTTTAGGTTAGGGTTAGGGTATGGGTTAGGGTTAAGTTTAGGGTTAGGGTTAGGGTACTGGACAGGTTTAGGGTTAGGGTTAGGGGACAGATTAGGGTAGGGTTAGGTTTAGGGTACACATTAGGGTTAGAGTTAGAGGACGGGTTAGGGTTTGGGTACGGGTTAGGGTTTGGTTTAAGGTTAGGGTACGGGTTAGGGTAAGGGTTAGGGTTAGGGTTAGGGAAGAGGTTAGGGTAGGGATAGTGTTAGGCTACGCGTTATGGTTAGGGTACAGGTTAGTTTGAGGTACGTGTTAGGGTTAGGGTTAGGGTACGGGTTAGGGTAAGGGTTAGGGTACGAGTTAGGGTTAGGTTTAGGGTATGGTTAACTTTAGGGTGAGTGTACGGGTTAGGCATAGGGTGAGGGTTAGTGTTAGGTTACGGGTTAGGGTTAGGGCTACGTACGGGTTAGGGAACGGGTTGTGGTACGGGTTAGGGTTAGGGTACGGATTAGGTTTAGTGTACTGGTTAGGGTTAGGTTTAGTGTGCGGGTTAGGGTTAGGGTTAGTGTTAGGTCAGGGTACGGGTTAGCAATAGGGTTGGGCTAGGGTTAGGTTTAGTGTACAGGTTAGTGTTAAGGTTAGAGTACGTGTTCGGGGTTAGGGTTAGGGTTAGGGTAGTTAGGGTTAGGGTTAGGGTACGGGTTAGGGTTAGGATACTGGTTAGGTTTAGGGTTAGGGTTAGGGTACGGGTAAGGGTTAGTTTTAGGGTTAGGGTTAGGGTTAGGTTTCGGGTTAGGGTTAGGGTTATTGAACGGGTTACAGTACAGGTTAGGGTTAGGGTTAGGGTTAGGTTACGGGTTAGGGTTCGGGTTAGGGTATGAGATACGGTACGGGAAGCGTTAGGGTTATGGTACTGGTTAGGGTTAGGGTTAGTGTAAGAGTATAGGTTAGGGTTAGGGTTAGGGTACGGGTTATAAATAGGGTTAGGTTTAGGGTTAGGGTACTGGTTAGGGTTATGGTTAGGGTGAGGGCTAGGGTACAGGATAGGGTTAGGGTTAGGGTTAGCTTTAGGGTTAGGATACGGGTTAGGTTTAGGGTTAGCCGTAGTGTTAGGGTCCGGGTTGGGTACGGGTTAGGGTTACGGTACTGGTTAGGGTTATGGTTAGTGTTAGGATACGGGTTAGGTTTAGGGTTAGGGTTAGGGTTAGGTTTAGGGTTAGGGTACGGGTTAGGGTTAGGGTTAGGGTTAGGTTACAGGTTAGGGTTAGGGTTAGGGTAAGGGTAGGGGTTAGGGTTGGGTTAGGGTACGGGTGAGGGTGCGGGTTAGGGTTAGGGTTAGTGTACGGGTTACTGTACGGGTTAGGGTTAGGGTTAGGGTACTGTTTAGGGTTAAGATTAGGTTTAGGGTACGGTTTAGGTTTAGGGTTAGTGTTAGGGTTAGGTTTGGGTAATTTTTAGGTTTAGGGTATGGGTTAGGTTAGGTTTAAGGTTAGGGTTAGGGTTTGGTACAGTTTAGGGTTAGGGTTAGAGATAGGGTTAGGGTTAGGGTTCGGGTTAGGGTTAGGGTTAGGGTACTGTTTAGGGTCAGGGTTAGGGTTCGGGTTAGGGTACAGGTTAGGGTTATGGTTAGTGTTAGGGTACGGTTTAGGGTTAGGGTTAGCGTTAGGGTTATGTTACGGGTTATTGTTAGGGTTAGGGTGAGTGTTAGGTTTGGGTATGGGTTAGGGTTAGGGTATGGGTTAGGGTTAAGTTTAGGGTTAAGGTTAGGGATAGGGGATGGTTTAGGTTTAGGGTAAGGGTCCTGGTTTGGTTTAGGGTTAGGGTTAGGGTTAGGTTAGGGTACGGGTTAGGGTACAGGTTAGGTTTAGGGTTAGTGTACAGCTTAGGGGATGGGTTAAGGTTAGGTTTAGGGTACGGGTTAGGTTTAGTGTTAGTGTAAGGGTTCGGGTTAGGGTCAAGGGTAGGGGACGCGTTAGGTTTAGGGTTAGGGTTAGTATTAGGGTACTGGTTAGGGTTACGTTAAGTGTTATCTTAGGGGTTAGGGTAAGGGTTAGGGTTAGGTTTAGGGTACGAGTTAGGATTAGGGTAAGGGTTAGGTTACGGGTTAAGGTTACGGGAGGGGTACGGTTTAGGGTTTAGGATTAGGGTTAAGGTTAGGTTAGGAGTTAGGTTTAGGGTAGGGTTCGAGTTAGTGTTAGGGTTAGGTTTAAGGTTAGGAAACGGGTTAGGGTACGGGTTAGGCTACGGGTTAGGGTACGGTTTAGGGTTTGGTTAAGGGTACGGGTTAGGCGTAGTGTTACGGTTAGGTTTAGGGTTAGGGTACGGGTTAGGGTACGGTTTAGGTTTAGGTTTAGGGTACGGGTTAGGTTTAGTGTACAGGATAGGGTTAGGGATAGGGATAGTGTGTTGGTTAGGGTTAGGGTTAGCCTTAGGTTTACTGTACTGGTTAGAGTTAGGGTTAGGTTTAGGGTATGTGTTAGGGTTAGGGTTAGGGTTAGGGTTAGGGTTAGGGTTTGGTTACGGGTTAGGTTTATGGTTAGGGTTAGGATACGATATAGGGTGAGGGTTAGTGTTAGGGTACTGGTTTGTTTTAGTGTTAGGGTTATGGTACGGGTTAGGTTCAGGGTTAGGTTTAGAGTTAGGTTTAGGGTACAGGTTAGGTTCGGGTTAGTGTACGGCTTACCGTACGGGTTAGGTTAGGGATAGGGTACGGGTTAGGGTACGGGTTTAGGTTTAGGGTACAGGTTAGGGTTAGGGGTAAGGATAGTGTGTTGGTTAGGGTTAGGGTTAGGTTTAGTGTACTGGTTAGGGTCAGGGGTAGGGTTAGTGGATGGGTCAGGGTTAGGGTGAGGGTTAGCTTTGGGTTATGGGTTAGGGTCAGGGTTAGGTTTAGGTTACGGGTTAGGGTTAGGGTTAGGGTACGGGTTAGGCATAGGCTTAGGTTTAGGGTACCGGTTAAGGTTAGCGTTAGAGTACGGGTTAGGGTAAGGGTTAGGTTTAGGGTTAGGTTTAGGTTAAGGATAAGGCTTAGTGTTAGGTTTAGTTTACAGGGTGGGTTATGGTTAGGGTTAGGGTTAGTGTACGGTTTGGGTACGGTTAGGGTTAGTTGAGGGTACGGGTTAGGGTTAAGGTTAGGTTTAGGGTTAGTGTTAGGGTACGGGTAAGGGTTACGGTTAGGGTACGTGTTAGGGTACGGATTAGGGTTTCTGTTAGAGTTAGGGTTAGGGTACGGGTTAGAAATAGGGTTAGGGTTAGGTTTAGGGTACGGATAGGGTGAGGGTTAGGGTACGGGTTAGGGTACGGTTTATGGTAAGGTTACGGGTTAGGGTTAGGGTTAGGTTTAGGGTACGGGTTAGGGTTAAGATTACGGTTAGGGTTAGGGTACTTGTTAGGGTTAGTGTTAGGGTACAGATTAGGGTTAGAGTAAGGGTTAGGGTTAGGGTACGGGTTAGGGTTATATTACGGGTTAGGGTACGGGTTAGTTTAATGTTAGGGTTAGGGTACTGGTTAGGGTTAGGGTTAGGAACGGGTTAGGGTTAAGGTTAGTGTTTGGGTTAGGGTTAGGATTAGGGTTAGGGTACGGGTTAGGGTTAGGATTAGGGTTAGGGTACGGTTACGTGTTAGGATAAGGGCACGGGTTAAGGTAAGTTTAGGGTTAGGGTACTGGTTAGGGTTAGCTTTAGGGTATGGTTAGGCTTACGGTGAGGTTACGGGTTAGGGTTACGAATAGTGTTAGGGTTAGGGTAGGTTTTGGTTTTGGGTACGGGGTTACGGGTACGGGTTGAGTGTATGGTTAGGGTGTAGTAGGGTTAGGGTTAGGGTGTTAGGTAAGAGGTTAGGGTTAGGGTGGGTATGGGTAGGTACGGGTAGGGTACGGGTTAGGGTTTAGGGTACGGGGTACGGGTTAGGGTTAGGTTAGGTACTGGTTAGTGTTAGGGTTAGGGTTAGGGTACAGGTTAGGGTTAGGTTTAGGGGTTAGGTTTAGGTTTAGGGTTATGGTACGGGTTAGCGTTAGGGTTAGGATTATCGTACAGGTTAGGGTTAGGGTTAGGGTATGGGCTAGTGTACGTGTTAGGGGACTGATTAGGGTTAGGGTTAGCGTTAGGTTTAAGTTACGTATTAGGGTTAGGGTACGGGTTCGGGTTCGGTTTAGGGTTAGGGTAAGGGTATGGGTTGGGGTTAGGCTTAGGGGTTGGGTACTGTTTTGGGTTAGTGTTAGGGTTAGTGTATTGGTAAGGGTCAGGATTAGGGTTAGAGTTAGGGTTAGGTTTAGCGTTAGGTTTAGGGTACGGATTAGGGTTAGGGTTAGGGTTAGGGTACGGATTAGGGTTAGGGATAGGGTAAGTGTTAGTGTACTGATTTCGTTAGGGTTAGGGTTAGGGTACAGGTAAGGTTTAGGGTTATGTTTAGGGTACGGGTTAGGGTACGGGAAAGGTTTAGGTTTAGTGTACGGGTTAGGGTACAGGATAGGGTTAGGGTTAGTGTACGGATTAGGGTTAAGGTTATGGTAAGGGTACGCATTAGGGTTAGGGTTAGATCACGGGTTAGGGTTAAGGTTAGGGTTAGGGTTAGGGTTAGGGTACTGGTTAGGGTTAGTGTTAGGGTTAAGGTAGGGATTAGGGTGAGGGATAGGTTTAGGTTTAGGTTTAGGGTACGCATTAGGATTAAGGTTAGGGTTAGTGTCAGGGTTAGGTTTAGCGTTACGGGACGGGTTAGGGTTATGTTTAGGGTATAGGTAGGGTACGGGATAGGGTTAGTTTTAGAGTTAGGGTCAGGGAAACGGTTAGCAATAGGGTTAGGGTTAGGGTTAGGTTTAGTGTACGGGTTTAGGGTTAGGGTTAGGGTACGGGTTAAGGTTAGGTTTAGGATAAGGGTACTGTTAGAGTTAGGGTTAGGGTTAGGGTACGGGTTAGGGTTAGGGTTCAGGTACTGGTTAGGTTAGGTTAGGGACGGTTAGGGTTAGAAATAAGGTTTAGGGTTAGGGTACGGTAGTAGGGTACGGGTTAGGGTTAAGTTGAGTGTACAGGTTAGGTGTAGGGTTAGGGTTAGTGTTAGATTACGGGTTAGGGTTAGGGCTGGGTATGCGTTAGGTTACGGGTTAGGGTACGGGTTAGGGTTAGGGTACGGGTTAGGTTTAGGTTTAGGGTTAGGGTTAGGGTTAGGGTACGGATTAGGTTTAGGGTTAGGGTTAGGGTACGGGTAAGGGTACGGGTACGGGTTAGGGTTAGGGTTAGGGTACTGGTTAGTGTTAGGGTTAGGGTTAGTGAACAGGTTAGGGTTAGGTTTAGGGCTAGGTTTAGGTTTAGGGTTACGGTACGGGTTAGCGTTAGGGTTAGGATTATCGTACGGGTTAGGGTTAGGGTTAGGGTATGGGCTAGTGTACGTGTTAGGGGACTGATTAGGGTTAGGGTTAGCGTTAGGTTTAAGTTATGTATTAGTGTTAGGGTACGAGTTTGGGTTCGGTTTAGGGTTAGGGTAAGGGTATGGGTTGGGGTTAGGTTTAGGGGTTGGGTACTGTTTTGGGTTAGTGTTAGGGTTAGTGTATTGGTAAGGGTCAGGATTAGGGTTAGAGTTAGGGTTAGGTTTAGCGTTAGGTTTAGGGTATGGATTAGGGTTAGGGTTAGGGTTAGGGTACAGATTAGGGTTAGGGATAGGGTAAGTGTTAGCGTACTGATTTCGTTAGGGTTAGGGTTAGAGTACAGGTTCAGTTTAGGGTTCGGGTAAGGGTATGGGTTGGGGTTAGGTTTAGGGTTTGGGTACTGTTTAGGGTTAGCGTTAGGGTTAGTGTATTGGTAAGGGTCAGGTTTAGGGTTAGGGTTAGGTTTAGGGTTAGGTTTAGGGTACGGATTAGGGTTAGGGTTAGGGTTAGGGTACGGATTAGGGTTAGGGATAGGGTAAGTGTTAGCGTACTGATTTCGTTAGGGTTAGGGTTAGAGTACAGGTTAGGTTTAGGGTTAGTTTAGGTGGGTTAGGTACGGAACGTTAGGGTTAGTTGTAGGTTAGGTAGGCTAGGGATGGGGTAGGTAGGTTAGGGAGATAGGTTAGTAGGTTAGGGTTAGAGTTTGGGTTAGTACAGTTGGTTCAGTTAGGGTTGGTAGGGTAGGTTGGGTTAGGTTAGGGTTGGGTACTGTTTAGGGTTAGGTAGGGTTAGGGTAGGGTTAAGGTTAGTGTTAGGTTAGGTAGGGTTAGTGTTAGGTAGGGTTAGGGTTAGGTTAGGGTATGGTTAGGTTTTGGTTTAGGGTAGTGTTAGCGTATGTTTCGTTTACAGGTTAGGGTTAGGGTAGGTTAGGTTTAGGGTTAGGTTTAGGGTAGGGTTAGGTTAGTAGGGTTGGGTCGGGTTAGGGTTAGGATCGGGTTAGGGTATGGGTTACGGTTAGGATAAGGGCACGGGTTAAGGTAGTTTAGGGTTAGGGTACTGGTTAGGGTTAGCTTTAGGGTATGGGTTAGCTACGGTGAGGTTACGGGTTAGGGTTAGATTAAGGGTTAGGTTAGGTTTAGGTGGGTTACGGTACGGGTTAGGGTTAGGTTTAGGATAGTGGTTAGGGTTAGGGTTAGGGTAAGGATTAGGTTTAGGGTTAGGGTGAGGGTACGGGTAGGTAGGGTATAGGGTTAGGGTTAGGGTTAGGGTTAGGGTTAGGGTACTGGTTAGTGTTAGGGTTAGGGTTAGGGTACAGGTTAGGGTTAGGTTTAGGGTTAGTTTAGGTTTAGGGTTATGGTACGGGTTAGCGTTAGGGTTAGGATTATCGTACGGTTAGGGTTAGGGTTAGGGTATGGGCTAGTGTACGTGTTAGGGACTGATTAGGGTTAGGTTAGGTTAGGTTTAAGTTAGTATTAGGTTAGGTACGGTTTGGGTCGTTTAGGGTTAGGGTAAGGGTATGGGTTGGGTTAGGTTAGGGTTGGTACTGTTTGGGTTAGTGTTAGGGTTAGTGTATTGGTAAGGGTCAGGTTTAGGGTTAGGGTTAGGTTTAGCGTTAGGTTTAGGGTACGGATTAGGGTTAGGGTTAGGGTTAGGGTACGGATTAGGGTTAGGGATAGGGTAAGTGTTAGCGTACTGATTTCGTTAGGGTTAGGGTTAGACTACAGGTTAGGTTTAGGGTTATGTTTAGGGTACGGGTTAGAGTACGGGAACGGTTTAGGGTTAGTGTACGGGTTAGGGTTCAGCATAGGGTTAGGGTTAGGGTACGGATTAGGCTTAAGGTTATGGTAAGGGTACGCATTAGGGTTAGGGTTCGATCACGGGTTAGGGTTAAGGTTAGGGTTAGAGTTAGGGTTAGGGTACTGGTTAGGGTTAGTGTTAGGGTTAGGGTAGGGATTTTGGTGAGGGTTAGGTTTAGGTTTAGGGTACGCATTAGGGTTAAGGTGAGGGTTAGTGTTAGGGTTAGGCTTAGCGTTACGGTACGGGTTAGGGTTACGTTTAGGGTATAGGCAGGGTACGGGTTAGGGTTAGTTTTAGAGTTAGGGTCAGGGAACGGGTTAGCAATAGGGTTAGGGTTAGGGTTAGGTTTAGTGTACGGGTTAGGTTTAGGGTTAGGGTACAGGTAAGGGTTAAGGTTAGGGTTAGGGTTAAGGTACTGGTTAGGGTTAGGTTTAGGGTACGGGTTAGGGTTAGAATAAGTGTTAGGGTTAGGGTACGGTTTTGGTTTAGGGTACGGGTTAGGGTTAGGTTGAGTGTACGGGTTAGGTGTAGGGTTAGGGTTAGGGTTAGATTACGGGTTAGGGTTAGGGCTGGGTATGCATTAGGGTACGGGTTAGGGTACGGGTTAGGGTTAGGGTACGGGTTAGGGTTAGGGTTAGGGTACGGATTAGGTTTAGGTTTAGGTTTAGGGTACGGGTAAGGGTAAGGGTACGGGTTAGGGTTAGGGTTAGGGTACTGGTTAGTGTTAGGGTTAGGCTTAGGGTACAGGTTAGGGTTAGGTTTAGGGTTAGGTTTAGGTTTAGGGTTACGGTATGGGTTAGCGTTAGGGTTAGGGTTCTGGTTAGGTTACGGGTTAGGGTATGGTTAGGGTTACATTAGGGTTTAGGTTTAGGGTTAGGTTACAGGTTCGGTTTAGGGTTAGGTTTAGGGTTAGGGTTAGGGTACGGTTTAGGGTTTGGGTTAAGGTTAGTGTTAGGGTACTGGTTTGGTTTAGGATAAGGGTTAGGGTACGGGTTAGGTATAGGGTCAGGATTAGTGTTGGGTTTAGGGAACGGGTTAGGGTACAGGTTAGGGTTTGGGTTAGTGTTCGGCTTAGGGTACGGTTTAGGTTGAGGGTAGGGTACGGGTTAGGGTTAGGGTTAGGGTAAGGGTACGGTTTAGGGTTAAGATTAGGGTAAGGGTTAGGGTACTGGTTAGGGTTAGGGTTAGGGTTAGAGTAGGGTTTAGGGTTAGGGTTAGGGTTAGTTTTTGGGTACAGGTTAGGGTTAAGGTTAGGTTTAGGGTTAGGGTTAGGGCTAGGGTTAGGGTACGGATTAGGGTACAGGTTAGGGTTAGGGTTAGGGTATTGGTGAGGGTTATGTTTAGGGTACGAGTTAGGGTTAGAATAAGGGTTAGGGTTAGTGTACAGTTAGGGTTAGGGTACGGGTTAGGGTACGGGTTAGTGTTAGGGTAGGGTTAGGGTACTGGTTAGGGTTAGGGTACGGATTACGGTTAGGGTTAGGTTAAGGGTTTGGGTTAGGGTTAGGGATAGGTACGGTTTAGAATTAGGGTTAGGGTACGGGTTACGGTACAGTTTAGCTTTAGGGTTAGGGTACGGGTTACGGTATGGGTTAGGGTTAAGGTACTGGTTAGGGTTAGGGTTAGGGCTACGGTTAGGGTACGGGTTAGGGTTAGGGTACTGTTTAGGGTTAGGGTACGGGTTAGGGTTAGAATAAGGGTTAGGGTTAGGGTACAGGTTAGGGTTAGGGAATGGTTTAGGTTACGGGATAGGGTTAGGGTAGGGTTAGGGTACTGGTTAGGTTTAGGGTTAGGTTAAGGGTTCTAGTTAGGTTTAGGGTTAGGGATAGGTGCGGGTTAGAGGTAGGGTAGGGTACGGGTTACGGTACAGTTTAGCGTTAGAGTTAGGGGACGGGTTACGGTACGGGTTAGGGTTAGGGTACTGGTTAGGGTTAGGGTTAGGGTTAGGGTACAGGTTACGTTTAGTGTTAGGGTGAGGGTACTGTTTATGGTTAGGGTTAGTGTTAGGGTACAGGTTAGGGTTAGGTTTAGGTTTAGGTTTAGGGTTAGGATACGGTTGAGGTTTAGGATTAGGGTTAGGGTTAGGTTTAGGTTACGGGTTAGGGTTCGGTTTAGGGTTAAGGTACTGGTAAGGGTTAGGTTTAGGGTTAGGTTAAGGGTTAGGGTTAGGGTTAGGTTTAGGATACGGGTTAGGGTTAGGGATAGGTTATGAGTTAGGGTTAGGTTTAGTGTTAGGGTTAGCTTTAGGTTTATGGTACGGTATAGGGTTAGGGTTAGGGTTAGGTTTAAGGTACAGTTTAGGGTTAAGGTTAGGGTAAGGGTACGGGTTAGGGTTACAGTTATGTTACGGGATAGGCTTAGGGTTAGGGTACTGGTAGGGTTGAGGGTTAGGTTTAGGGTACCGGTTAGGTTGAGGGTTAGGTTTAGGGTTAGGTTTAGTGTACGGGTTAGGGTACGGGTTAGGGTTAGGGTTAGTGTACGTCTTAGGGTACGGGTTAGGGTTAGGTTTAGGGTACTGGTTAGGGTTAGGTTTAGGGTAAGGGGACGGGTTAGGTTTAGGGTTAGGCTATGGTTTAGGGTTAGGATTAGGGTTAGGGTACTGCTCAGGGTTAGGGTTAGGGTTAGGGTAGTGGTTATTGTAAGTGATAGGGTTACCATTAGGATAAACGTCAGGGTTAGGGTTAGGATTATGGTACAGGTTAGTGTTAGGGTTATGGTAAGGGTTAGGTTACGGGTTAGGGTTAGGGTAGGGTACGGGTACGGGTACGGGTTAGGGTTAGGGTACTGTTTAGTTTTAGGGTTCGGGTTAGGGTACGCGTAGGGTTAGGGTTAGGGTTAGGGTTAAGTTACGGGTTAGGGTTAGGGTTAGGGTACTGGATAGGGTAGGGTTAAGGTTAGGGTTAGGGTACAGGTTAGTGTAGGGTTAGTGTTAGGGTACGGGTTAGGTTAGAGTTAGTGTTAAGTATGTGTTAGTGTTAGGGTTAGGGTACGGGTTAGGGTTAGGGTTCTAGTTTGGGTTAGTGTTAAGTTTAGGGTTCGGGTAGGATTATGGTTAGGGTTAGGGAATGGGTTAGGGAACAGGTTAACGTTAGGGTTAGGGCTGGGTACCGGTAAGGGTTAGGGTACGAGTTAGGGTTAGATTTAGGATTAGGTTTAGGGTACGGTTAGTGATCGGGTTATGGTTAGGTTCAGGGTTCGGGTTAGGGTTAGGTTTAGGGTTAGAGTACGAGTTAGGGTTAGTGTTAGTGTTAGGGTTAGTGTACTGGTTAGGGTTTGGGTTAGGCTTAGGGTATGGCTTAGGGTATGGTTAAGGGTTAGGGTTAGGTTACGGGTTAGGGTACGATTTAGGGTTAGGTTTAGGGTTTGGGTGAGGTTAGGGTTACGGTTAGGGTTAGGATACGGGTTAGGTTTAGGCTTAGGGTTAGGGTTAGGGTATCAGTTAGGGTTAGGTTTAGGGATAGGGTACTGTTTAGAGTTAGGATTAGGGTTAGGGTACGGGTTAGGGTTAGGGTTAGTGTAATATTACGGGTTAGGGGTAGGGTTAGGTTTAGGATTAGGGTACGGGTTAGTGTTCGGGTTAGGTTAGGGCTAGGGTACTGCTTAGGTTTAGGGTTAGGGTTAGGATACGTGTTAGGGTTAGGTTTAGGGTTAGGGTACGGGTTAGGTTTAGGGTACAGGTTAAGGTTAGGGATAGGGATAGTGTATTGGTTAGGGACACAGTTAGGGTTAGGTTAAGAGTACTGGTTAGGGTCAGGGTTAGTGTTAGGGTATGGGTCCGGTTTAGCGTTAGGGTTTCGGTAGGGGTACGGGTTACGGTCAGGGTTAGGTTTAGGTTACACATTAGGGTTAAGGTTAGGGTACGGGTTAGGCTTAGTTTTTGGTTAGGGTACCGGTTAGGGTTAGGGTTAGGTACGGGTTTGGGTTAGAGTTAGGGTTAGTGTTAGGTTACTGGTTAGGATTAGAGTTAGGTTTAGGACACAGGTTAGAGTTAGGGTGAGGGTACGGGATGGGGTTAGGGTGAGGGTTAGGATTAGGATTAGGGTACGAGTTAGGATTAGGTTTAGGTTTGTGGTACAGGTTAGGGTACAGGTTAAGGTATTGGTTAGGGTAGGGGTTAGGATTTAGGGTTAGGGTTAGGGAAAGTGTTAGCGTTAGGGTTAGGGTTAGGGTATGCGTTAGGGTACGGCTTAGGGTTAGGGTTAGGGTACGGCTTAGGGTTAGGTTTAGGGTTAGGGTACGGTTTAGGGATAGGGTACGGGTTAGGGTTAGGGTTAGAGTTAGGATTAGGGTACGGGTACCGGTAGGGTTAGAGTTAGGGTTAGGGTACGGGTAAGGGTTAGTGTTAGCGTTACAGTAAAGGTTAGGTTATGATTTAGGGTTAGGGTTAGGGTACGGCTCAAGGTTAGGGAACGGGTTAGGTTTAGAATAGGGTTACGGTTAGGGTACTGGTTAGGGTTAGTGGTTAGGGTACAAGTTAGGGTTGGGGTTAGGGAACGGGTTAGGTTTAGAGTAGAGTTACGGTTAGGGTACTGGTTAGGGTTAGCGTTAGGGTTAGGATACAGGTGAGGGTTCGGGTTAGGGTTAGGGTACAGGTTAGGGTTAGGGTGAGGTTTCAGGTTAGAATGAGGGTACGGGTTAGAATTAGGTTTAGGGTTATTGTATGGCTTAGTGTATGGGTTAGGATTAGGGCGAAGGTATGGGTTAGGGTTAGGGTTATGTTAAGGTTATGTGTTAGACTTAGGGTTAGGGTACGGGTTAGGGTTAGGGTTAGGGTACTTATACGGGTGAGGGTTAGGGTTAGGGTAGGGGTTAGGTTTAGGGTTAGGGTTAGGTTTAGATTACAGGTTAGGGTTAGTTTTAGGGTACGGGTTAGGGTTAGAGTTCGGGTTAGGGTTAGGTTATGGGTTAGGGTTAGGGTAGGGTACTGGTTAGGGTTAGGGTTAGGGTACGGGTTAGGATTAGTGTTAGGGTATGGGTTAGGGTCCGGGTGACAGTTTGGGTTAGGGCTAGGGTTAGGGTTAGGGTTAGGGTTAGGGTACGGGTTAGGGTACGGGTTAGGGTTAGGGTACAGTTAGGTTTAGGGTGAGGGTTAGGGTACAGGTTAGGATTATGGTTAGGGTAAGGGTACTGGTTAGGCTTAGGGTTAGGGTTAGGTTACAAGTTAGGGTTAGTTTTAGGGTTAGGGATAGGGTTAGGATACGGGTTAGGGTTAGGTATAGGGTTACGGTTAGGGTTAGGTTGCGGGTTAGTTTTAGGGTTAGGGTTAGGGTACTGGTTAGGGTTAGGGTTAGGGTACGGTGTAGGGATAGGGTACGGATTAGGGTTACCTTTAGGGTTAGTGTTAGGATACAGGTAAGGATAAGGTTTAGTGCTACGGTAAGGGTTAGTGTTAGGGTTAGGGTTAAGGTTAGGGTTAGGTTTAGGGTACGGGTTAGTGTAGCGTTAAGGTTAGGATTAGGGTTAGCGTAGGTTTAGGGTTAGAGTTAGGGTTAGGGGTAGGGTTAGAGTAAGGGATAGGGTACTGGTTAGGGTTGGGGTTAAGGTTAGGGTTAGGGTTAGTGTTTAGGGTACAGGTTAGGGTGACGGTGAGGGTTAGGGTACGGGTTAGGATTATGGTTAGGGTTAGGGTTAGGGTTAGTTTTAGGGTTAGGGTACGGGTTAGGGTTAGGTTATGGGTTAGGGTGAGGTGAGGGTTAGGTTACGGGTTAGGATTAAGGTTAGGATTAGGGTACTGGTTAGGCTTTGGGTTAGGGTTTGGGTTACGGTACAGTTTAGGGTTAGGTTTAGGGTTAGGGTTAGATTTAGGTTTAGGATACGGGTTAGGGTTAGGGTTAGGTTTAGGGTTAGGGTTAGAGTAGTGTTTAGGGTTAGGATTAGGGTTAGGTTTAGGGTTAGGGTACAGTTAGGGAATAGTGTACGGATTAGGGTTAGGGCTAGGGTTAGGGTTAAGACACGGGTTAGGGTTAGGGTTAGCGTTTCAGTAAGGTTTATTGTTAGGGTTAAGGTTAGGTTAGGGTACGGGTTAAGTTAAGGTTAGGGTTAGGGTTAGGTTTACGGTTAAGGTACGGGTCAGGGTACGGATAAGGGTTAGTGTTAGGGTTAGGGTTAGGGTACAGGTTAGCAACAGGGTGAGGGTTAGGGTTAGGTTTAGTGTACGCGTTATGGTTAGGGTTAGAGTTAGGGTAAGGTTACGGGTTAGAGTTAGGTTTAGGTTACGGGTTAGGGTATGGGTTAGGTATAAGGTTAGGTTTAGGGTTAGGGTTAGGGTACTGGTTGGGGTTAGGGTTAGGGTACGGGTTATGGTAAGAGTCAGGGTTAGGGTACGAGTTAGGGTTAGGGTGCGGGTTAGGGTACGGGTTAGCGTACTGGTTTGGATTAGGATTAGGGTTAGGGTAAGGGATAGGTTTAGCGTTAGGGTTAGGGATAGGTTTATGGAAATGGGTTAGTGTTAGCGTTAAGGTTAGGATTAGGGATAGGGTAGGGTTAGGGTTAGAGTTAGGGAAGGGTACTGGTTAGGGTTGGGGTTAGGGAAAAGGTTAGGGTTAGGATTAGGGTTAGGGTTAGAGTTAGTTTTAGGGTTAGGGTCCTGGTTACGGTAATGGTTAGGATTAGGGTACGGGTTAGGGTTAGGTTTAGGGTTACGGTAAGGGTTAGGGTTAGTGTTAGGTTACGGGTTAGGCTACTGGTTAGGGTTAGGGTTAGTGTAAGGTTTAGGGTTAGGGTTAGAGTTAGGGTTAGTGTACGTGTTAGGTTTAGGGTTAGGGAATTGGTTAGGGTTATGGTTAGGTTTAGTGTACGGGTTAGGTTTAGGGTACGGGTTAGGGTTCTGGTTTGGTTTAGGGTTACGGTTAGGGTACGGGTTAGGTTATGGGTTAGGGATAGGTTTAGGGTACGGGTTAGGGTACGGGTTAAGGTATGGGTTAGGTCTACTGTACGGGTTAGGGTAAAGATTAGGGTTAGGTTTAAGGTTAGGGTTAGGTTATGAGTAAGGGTTACGGTTAGGGTATGGGTTAGGTTACGGGTTAGTGTTAGTGTTAGGGTTAATGTTAGTGTACCGGTTAGCAATAGGGTTAGTGTTAGGTTTAGGGTATGGGTAAGGCTTAGGGTAAAAGTACGGTTTAGGGTTAGGGTTAAGGTAAGTTTATGGGTTAGGATTAGGGTTAGGGTTAGGGTTAGGTTATGGGTTAGGGTTAAGGTTATGGTAAGGGTTAGGGTACTGATTCGGGGTAGGGTTAGGGTACGGGTGAGGGTACGGTTTAGGTTTAAGGTTAGGTTTAGGGTTAGGGTACTGGTAGGGTTAGGGTTAGGGTATGGGTTATGGTTAGAGTAAGGGTGAGGTTTAGGTTACGGGTTACGGTTAGGGTACGGGTTTGGTTACAGGTTAGGGTTAGGATTAGGGTACTGGTTTGGGTTAGGATTAGGGTTAGGGCACGGGTTAGGTTTAGGAAAAGGGTTAGGGTTAGGTTTATGGTAAGGGTTAGTGTTAGCGTTAAGGTTAGGATTAGGGTTAGGGTAGGGTTAGGGTTAGAGTTAGGGTTAGGGTTAGGGGTAGGGTTAGAGTTAGGGTGTGGATACAGGTTAGGGTTTGGGTTGGGTTAGGGTTAGGGTACGGGCAAGTGTTAGGGTTAGCGTTACGGTTAGGGTTAGGGTACAGGTTAGGTTTAGGGTTAGGGTATGGCTTAGGGTTAGGGTTAGGGTTAGGGTTACGGTACGGGTTAGGGTTAGATTAAGGTTAGGGCACGGGTTAGGTTTAGGGTTAAGGTATATGGTAGGGTACGAGTCAGGGTTAGTGTTAGGGTTAGGGTACGGGTTATGGTACAGTTCAAGCGTAGGGTTAGGGTTTGGGTGAGGGTACGGGTAAGGTTTAGGTTTAGGGAATGGGTACGGGTCAGATTTAGGGTTAGGGTACAAATACGGGTTAGGGTTAAGGTGAGGGTTAAGGTGAGGGATAGGGTATGGATTAGGGTTAGGGTTAGAGTTAGGGTACTGGTTAGGGTTAAGGTTAGGGTTAGGGTACTGGTTTGGTTTAGGATTAGGGTTAGGGTACTGGTTAGGTTTACGGTTAAGTTTAGGGTTAGGTTTATGGTATGGGTTAGTGTTAGGGTTAAGGTTCGATTTAGGGTTAGGGCGGGGTTAGGGTTCGTGTTAGGTGTATGGTTAGAGTTAGGGTGAGGGTTAGGGTTAGGGTTAGGATTAGGGTTAGGGTAGGGTTAGGGTTAGAGTTAGGGTAGGGTTAGGGTTAGAGTTTGGTGTGGGTACGGGTAAGGTTTACGGTGTTAAGGTTAGGTTACGGGTTAGGATACGGGTTATGGTAAGGGTTAGGGTTAGGGTACGGGTTAGGGTATGGGTTAGGGTTAGGGTTAAGGTACGGGTTAGGGTACGGGTTAGGTTTAGGGTTAGGGTACGGGTTACGGAAAGGTTTAGGGTTAGGATTAGGGTACGGGTTAGAATTCGGATTAGGGTTAGGGTTAGGTTTAGGGTACGGGTTAGGGCAAGGTTTAGAGTTAGGGTTGGTGTACGGCTTAGAGTATGGGTTAGGGTTAGAGTTCGGGTATGGATTAGGGTTAGGGTTAGGGTAAGGGTACGCGTTAGGGTTAGGGTTAGGGTACGGGTTTGGGTTAGGGTTAGGGTTACGGTAATGTTTAGTGTAAGGGTTAGGGTTAGGGTCGGGGTTAGGGTTAGGGTTAGGGTTAGGTTTAGGGTACGGGTTAGGGTTAAGGATAGGGTTAGGGTTAGGGTTGGGTTTAGGTTTAGGGTTAGGTTTAGGGTACGGAATAGGGTATGGGTTAGGGTTAGTGTTAGTGTAGGGCTTAGGGTACGGTTTAGGTTTAGAGTTAGGATTCGGAATAGGTTTAAGGTTAGGGTAAAGGTACGCGTTAGAGTTAGGGTTAGGGAACGGGTTTGGTTTAGGGTTAGGGTTAGGGTTAGCGTAATGTTTAGTGTAAGGGTTAGGGTTAGGGTAGGGGTTAGGGTTAGGGTTAGGGTTAGTGTTAGGATTAGAGTTATTTTGAGGGTTAGGGTACTGGTTAGGGTAATGGTTAGGATTAGGGTACGGGTTAGGGTTAAGGTTAGGGTTAGGGTAAGGGTTACCGTTAGTGTTAGGTTACGGGTTAGGGTACTGGTTAGGGTTAGGGTTAGTGTACGGCTTAGGGTTAGGGTTAGGGTTAGTGTACGTGTTAGGTTTAGGTTTAGGGTTAGGGTACTGGTTAGGATTATGGTTAGGTTTAGTGTACGGTTTAGGTTTTGGGTACGGGTTAGGGTTCTGGTTTGATTTAGGGTTAGGGTTAGGGTACGGGTTAAGGTACGGTTTAGGGTTAGGGTTAGGTCTAGTGTACGGGTTAGGGTTAAGGTTAGGGTTAGGTTTAGGGTTAGGGTACGGGTAAGGGTTATGGTTAGGGTGTGGGTTAG
This sequence comes from Vulpes lagopus, assembly GCF_018345385.1. Taxonomy (NCBI): domain Eukaryota; kingdom Metazoa; phylum Chordata; class Mammalia; order Carnivora; family Canidae; genus Vulpes; species Vulpes lagopus. The sequence continues at coordinate 28,145 of NW_024570637.1, read as the reverse complement.
GTTACGGGTTAGTGTTAGTGTTAATGTTAGTGTATGGGTTAGCAATAGCATTAGTGTTAGGTTTAGGGTACAGGTAAGGCTTAGGGTAAGGGTACGGTTTAGGGTTAGGGGTAAGGTAAGTTTACGAGTTAGGATTAGGGTTAGGGTTAGGGTTAGGTTATGGGTTAGGGTTAAGGTTATGGTTAGGGTTAGGGTACTGATTAGGGTTAGGTTAGGGTACGGGTGAGGGTACGGTTTAGGTTAAAGGTTAGGTTTAGGGTTAGGGTACTGGTAGGGTTACCGTTAGGGTATGGGTTATGGTTAGAGTAAGGGTGAGGTTTAGGTACGGGATAGGGTTAGGTACGGGTTTGGTTACGGGTTAGGGTTAGGGTTAGGGTACTGGTTTGGGTTAGGATTAGGGTTAGGGCACGGGTTAGGTTTACGATAAGGGTTAGGGTTAGGTTTATGGTATGGGTTAGTGTTAGCGGTAAGGTTAGGATTAGGGTTAGGGTAGGGTTAGGGTTAGAGTTAGGGTCAGGGTCAGGGTTAGGGTTAGGGTTAGAGTTAGAGTGTGGATACGGGTTAGGGTTTGGGTTGGGTTAGGGTTAGGGTATGGTCAAGTGTTAGGGTTAGCGTTACGGTAAGGGTTAGGGTACGGGTTAGGTTTAGGGTTAGGGTTTGGCTTAGGGTTAGGGTTAGGGTTAGGGTTACAGTATGGGTTAGGGTTAGATTAAGGTTATGGTACGGGTTATGTTTAGGGTTAAGGTATATGGTAGGGTACGAGTTAGGGTTAGTGTTAGGGTTAGGGTACGGGTTATGGTACGGGTTAAGCGTAGGGTTAGGGTTTGGGTAAGGGTACGGTTAAGGTTTAGGATTAGGGTACGGGTACGGGTCAGGTTTAGGGTTAGTGTACGCATACGGTTTAGGCTTAAGGTTAGGATTAAGGTGAGGGATAGGGTACGGATTAGGGTTAGGGTTAGAGTTAGGGTACTGGTTAGGGTTAGAGTTAGGGTTTGGGTTAGGGATAGGGTACTGGTTTGGATTAGGATTACGGTTAGGGTACGGGTTAGGTTTAGGGTTAAATTTAGGGTTAGGTTTATGGTATGGGTTAGTGTTAGGGTTAAGGTTCGATTTAGGGTTAGGGTAGGGTTAGGGTTCGTGTTAGGTTTATGGTAAGAGTTAGGGTGAGGGTTAGGGTTAGGGTTAGGATTAGGGTTAGGGTAGGGTTAGGGTTAGAGTTAGGGTAGGGTTAGGGTTAGAGTTATGGTGTGGGTACGGGATAGGGTTACGGTTAGTGTTATGGTTAGGTTACGCGTTAGGATACGGGTTATGATAAGGGTTAGGGTTAGGGTACGGGTTAGGGAATGGGTTAGGGTTAGGGTTAAGGTACAGGTTAGGATACGGGTTAGGTTTAGGGTTAGGGTACGGGTTACGGAATGGTTTATGGTTAGGGTGAGGGTACGGGTTAGGATTCGGTTTAGGGTTAGGGTTAGTGTACTGGTGAGTGTTAGGGTTAGGGTTAGGATACGGGCTAGGGTTAGGGTTAGGGTTAGGGTACTGGATAGGGTTAGGTTTAGGTTTAGGGTAAGGGTTAGCGTTAGGGTTAGGGTTAGGGTAGAGGTTAGGGTTAGGTTTAGGGTACGGGTTAGCTACGGGATAGGGTTAGTGTTAAGGTTAGGGTACTGTTTAGGGTTAGTGTTAGGTTTAGGGTACTGGTTAGGGTTATGGTTAGGGTGAGGGTACAGGTCAGGGTTAGGGTTAGGGTACGGGTTAGGTTTAGGGTTAGGGTTAGTGTTAGGTTTAGGGTACAGGTTAGGGCACGGTTTAGGGTTAGGGTTAGTGTACGGCTTAGAGTATGGGTCAGGGTTAGTGTTCGGGTACAGATTAGGGTTAGGGTTAGGGTAAGGGTACGCTTAGGGTTAGGGTTAGGGTACGGGTTTGGGTTAGGGTTAGGGTTAGGGTAATGTTTAGTGTAAGGGTTAAGGTTAGGGTAGAGGTTAGGGTTAGGGTTAGGTTTAGGGTACGGGCTAGGGTTAAGGTTAGGGTTAGGGTTAGGATTGGGGTTGGGGTTAGGGTTAGGTTTAGGGTACGGGTTAGGGTTAGGGTTAGGGTTATGGTACTGGTTACGGTTAGGGTTAGGGTTAGAGAAGGGTTAGGGTTAGGGTACGGGTTAGGGTTAGGGTTGGGTTAGGGTTAGGGTGAGTGTACGGGTTACGTGTAGGTTTAGGGTTAGGGTTAAGTTATGGGTTAGGGTTAGGGCTGGGTACGGGTTAGGGTACATGTTAGGGTACGGGTTAGGGTTAGGGTACGGGTTAGGTTTAGGGTTACGGTTAGGGTACTGGTTAGGGTACGGGTTAGGGTTAGGGTACAGGTTAGGGTTAGGTTTAGGGTTAGGAAACCGGTTAGAGTTAGGTTTAGGTTACGGGTTAGGGTGAGGGATAGCGTTAGGGTTAGGCTACGCATTAGGGATACAGTAAGGGTTAGGGTTAGGTTTAGGGTTAGGATACGGGATAGGGTTAGGTTTAGGGTTATGGTATTGGTTAAGGTTAGGGTTTGGGTAAGGGTTAGGGTTAGAGTAAGGGTTAGGGTTAGGTTACGGGTTAGGGTTAGGGTACGGGATAGGGTTAGGATGAATGTACAGGTTAGGGGTAGGGTTAGGGTTGGGGTTGGGTTACGGGTTATGGTTAGGGCTGGGTACGGGTTAGGGTACGGGTCAGGGTACGGGTGAGGTTTAGGGTATGGGTTAGGTTTAGGGTTAGGGTCAGGGTTAGGGTACTGGTTAGGGTTAGCGTTAGGTTGAGGGTTAGGTTTAGGGATAGGCTTAGGGTACGGGTTAGGGTTAGGGTTAGGGTTAGGGTACTGATTTGGGTTATGTTTAGGGTACGGGTTAGGGTAGTGTAAGCGTTAGGTTTATGGTACGGTTTAGGGTTACGGTATGGCTTAGAGTAAGAGTAAGGGTGAGGGTACGGGTTAGGTTTAGGGTTAGGGTTAAGGTTAGGGTACAGGTTAGGCTTAGCGTTAGGGTGCGGGTTAGGGTAACGGTTTGGTTAGGGTTAGGGTACTGGTTAGGGATAGGGATAGGGTTAGGGTGAGGGTACGGGTGAGGGTTAGGGTTAGGGTTAGGGTTACGGTACGGTTTAGGGTTAGGGTTAGGGTTAGTTTACGGTGTAGGATTAGAGTTAGAGTATGGGTTACGGTACTGGTTATGGTTATGGTTAGGGTTAGGGTTAGGTTACGGGTTAGGTTTAGGGTTAGGGTACGGGTTATGGTGCAGGTTATGGTTAGGTTTAGGGTACTGGTTAGGTTTAGGTTTAGTGTTAGGGTACGTTTAGGCTTAGGGTTAGGGTTCAGTTACGGTTTAGGATTAGGTTTAGAGTTAGGGATAGGGTTAGGGTACAGGTTAGGGTTAGGTTTAGGTTTAGGGTTAGGATACGAGTTAGGGTTAGGGTTAGGGTTAGGGTTAACGTACGGGTTCGGGTTAGGGTTCGGGTTAGGGTACTGGTTAGGGTTAGGTTTAGGGTTAGGGTTAAGATACAGGTTAGGGGTAGGGTTAGGTTACGGGTTAGGGTTAGGGTTAGGGTTAGGGTTAGGGTTAGGGTTAGGTTTAGGGTTCGCATTAGGGTTAGGGTCAGGGTTAGGTTTAGGGTTAAGTTACGGTTTAGGTTCAGGGTGAGAGTTAGGGTACTGGTTAGGGTTAGGTTTAGTGTTAGGTTTAGGATACAGTTTAGGGTAGGGTTAGGTACGTGTTAGGGTTAGGGTTAGGGTACGGGTTAGGGTTAGGGTCAGGGTTAGGGTTACATAACAGGTTAGGGTTAGGGTTAGGGTTAGGGTACAGGTTAGGTTAGGGTTAGTGTTAGGGTCCGGATTACGGTTAGGTTTAGGGTTAGGGTTAGGTACATGTTAGGGTTAGGTATAGAGTACGGGTTAGGGTTAGGGTTAGTGTACGGGTTAGGTTTAGGGTTAGGGTATGGTTTAGGGTTAGGATTAGGGTACTGTTTAGAGTTAGGGTTAGGGTTAGGGTAGGGGTTAGGGTTAGTGTTAGGGTTAGGTTTTGGTTACGGATTAGGGTTAAGGTGAGGGTAAGGGTTAGGGTTAGGTTTAGGGTTAGGGTACGGGTTAGGTTACAGTTCGGGTACGGGTTAGGCTATGGGTTAGGGTTAGAATTAGGGTTAGGGTTAGGGTATGGTTTAGCAATAGGGTTAGGGTGAGGGTTAGGTTTAGGGTACGGGTTAGGGTTAGGGATAGCGTACGGGTTAGGGTTAGTGTTAGGGCTGGGACGTGTTAGGGTTAGAGTTTGGTTACGGGTTAGGGTAAGGGTAAGGGTTAGGGTTAGGGTTAGGGTTAGGTTTAGGGTTCAGGTTAGAGTTAAGGTTAAGTTTAGATTTAGGGTACTGGTTAGGGTGTGGGTTAGGGTTCGGGTTAGGGTTAGTTTAAGGTTTAGGATTAGATTATGGTTTAGGGTTAGGGTGCGGTTAGGGTTAGGGTGAGTGGAAGCGTTAGGGTTAAGATTAGGGTTAAGGTACCTGTTAGGGTTAGTGTTAGGGTACGGGTTAGCAATAGGGTTAGGGTTAGGTTTAGGTTTAGTGTACGGGTTAGGGTTAGGGTCAGGGTACGGGTTAGGGTTAGGGTTAGGGTAAGGGTATGGGATAGGGTTAGGGTTAGGGTTAGGGTACGTGTTAGGGTTAGAGTAAGGGTTAGTGTTAGGTTACGGGTTAGGGTTAGGGTGAGTGTACGGGTTAGGGGTAGGGTTAGGGTTAGGGTTAGGTTACCGGTTACGGTTAGGCTGGGTACGGGTTAGGGTATGATTTAGGGTACGGGTTTGGGTTAGGGTACGGGTTATGTTTAGGGTTAGGGTTAGGGTCCTCCTTATGGTTATGGTATGGGTTAGGGTTACGGTTAGGGTATGGGTTAGGTTTAGGGTTAGGGTATGTGTTAGGGGACCGGTTAGGGTAAGGGTTAGTGTTAGTGTTAGGGCTGGGTATACGTTAGGGTTAGAGTTTGGTTACGGGATGGGGCAGGGCTGGGTACGGTTTAGGGTATGGGATAGAGTTTGTGTTAGGCTTAGGTTTGGGGTATGGGTTATGGTTAAGTTTAGGGTTCGGGTTAGGTTTAAGTTTAATTTTGGGGTACTGGTAAGGGTTACGGTTGGGGTACGGGTTAGGGTACAGGTTAAGATTAGTGTTAAAGTTAGGGTTAGGGTACGGGTTAGCAATTGGTTTAGGGCTAAGGTTAGGTTTAGTGTACGAGCTAGGGTTAGGGTTAGGGTACGGGTTAGGGTTAGGGTGAGGTAAAGGCTAGGCGTTAGGGATAGGGTTAGGGATTGGGTTAGTGTATGAGTTTGGGTTAGTGTTAGGGTACTGGTTAGGGTTAGGGTTAGGGTTACGGTACTGGTTAGGGTAGGGTTAGTGTTAGAGTACGGGTTAGGTTTAGTGTTAGGGTTAGGGTACTGGTTTGGTTTTGCGTTAGGGTAAGGGTACGCATTAGGGTTAGGTATAGGGTACGGGTTAGGGTTAGGTTTAGGGTTAGGGTTAGGGTACTGGTTAGGGTCAGGGTTAGGGTTAGGGGAGGGGTTAGGGGAAGGGTAAGGTTAGGGTACGGGTTAGGGTTAAGGTTAGGGTTAGGGTTAGGGTTAGCGTTAGGGTACGGGTTAGGGTTATGGTTAGGGTACGGGTTAGGGTTTGTGTTAGTGTTAGGGTTAGGGTACTGGTTAGCAATAGGGTTATGGTTAGGGTTAGGTTTAGTGAACGTGTTAGGGTGAGGGTTAGGTTAGGGTTAGGGTCAGGGCTAGGGTTAGGGTAAGGGTACGGATTAGGGTTAGGGTTAGTTTTATGGTTAGGGTAGGTACTGGCTAGGGTTAGGGTTAGGGTACGAGTTAGGTTTAGTGTAATGCTTATGGTTAGACTACGAGATATGGTTAGGGTATGGCCTACTGTAAGGATGAGGGTACGGGTTAGCAGTAGGGTTAAGGTTAGGGTTAGGGTACGGGTTAGTGTACGGGTTAGGGTTAGGGTTAGGGTATGAGTTAGGGGGCGGGTTATGATAAGGGTCAGGGTTAGTGATAGGACTGGGTACGGGTTATGGTTAGAGTTAGGTTACGGGTTAGGGGTAGGGCTGGGACAGTTTAGGGTATGGGATAGGGTTTGGGCTAGGGTTAGGTTTAGGGTACGGGTTAGGGTTAAGTTTAGGGTTCAGGTTAGGTTAGGGTTAGGGTAAGGGTACAGTTTAGGGTTAGGGTTAGGATTAGGGTTCGGGTTAGGATTAGGGTACGTGTTAGGGTTAAGTTTAGGGTTAGGGTTAGGGTACTGGTAAGGGTTAGGGTTAGTGTATGGGTTAGTGTTAGATTAAGGGTTAGGGTTAGGGTACGGGTTAGAGTGAGAGTACGGTTTAGGGTTAGGGTGAGTGTATGGGTTAGGGTTAGTGTTAGGGATAGGGTTAGGTTAGGGGTGAGGGTTAGGGCTGGGTACCGGTTAGGGTACAGGTGAGGTTATGGGTTAGGGTTAGGGTACGGGTTAGTGTTAGGGTAAGGGTTAGGTTACGGGTTAGGGTTACGGATCACGTTATGGTTAGGGTACGGTTTAGGGTTAGGGTTCGGGTTAGGGTACTGGTTAGGGTTAGCGTTAGGGTAAGGGTTAGGGTTAGGGTTAGGGTACGGCTTAGGTTTAGGGTGAAGGTAGGGGTTAGGTTTAGGGTTACGGTTAGGGTTAGGGTTGGGGTACGGTTTACGGTACGGGTTAGGGTTAGGTTTAGGGTACTGGTTAGGGTTAGGGTTAGGGTACGCATTAGGGTTAGGGTTAGGGTTAGGATTAGGGTTAGGGTTAGGCATAGCATTAGGGTACATGTTAGGGTTAGGTTTAGGGTTAGGGTTAGGGTTAGGATACGGGTTAGGGTTAGGTTTAGTGTTAGGGTACGGGTTAGGGTTAGGGTTAGCGTGAGGGTACTGGTTAGGGTTAGGGTATGGGTTAGGGTATGGGTAAGGGTACGGGTTAGGGGTAGTGTTAGGGTTCGGGACGGTTTAGGGTTAGGGTGGTTACGGGTTAGGGTACGGGTTAGGGTTATTGTTAGGGTTAGGGTTAGGGTACGGGTTAGCAATAGTTTTAGGGTTAGGGTTAGGTTTAGTGTACAGGTTAGGGTTAGGGTAAGGTCTAGGGTACGGGTTAGGGTTAAGGTTAGTGTTAGGGTATTGGTTAGGGTTAGGTTAGTGTACGGGTTAGTGTTAGAGTACGGGTTAGGGTTAATGTACAGGTTAGGGTTAGGATGCAGGTTAGGGTTAGGGTGAGTGTACGGGTTAGCAGTAGGGTTAGGGTTACAGATAGGTACTGGTTAGGGTACAGGTTAGTAAATGTTAGGTTTAGGGTAGGGGTTAGGGTTAGGGTTAGGGTTAGGGTATGGGTTAGAGTTAGGATTAGGGTACTGTTTAGGGTTAGTGTTAGGGTTAGGGTACAGTTAGGGTTAGGGTTAGGGTTAGTGTTAGGGTTAGGGTTAGGGAACAGTTTAGGGTTAGGGTGAGGGTAAGTGTTAGCGTACTGGTTTTGTTTAGTGTTAGGGTTAGGGTACGGGTTAGTTTAGGGTTAGGTTTAGGGTATGGGTTAGGGTACAGGTTGGGGTTAGGGTTAGTGTACCGCTTAGGGTACGGGATAGTGTTAGGTTTAGGGTTTGGATTAGGGTTAGGAATAGGGTAAGGGTACGCATTAGGGTTAGGAGTAGAGCACGGGTTATGGTTAGGGTTCGGGTTAGGGTTAGGGTTAGGTTTAGGGGAGTGGTTATGGTTAGGGTTAGGTTAAGGTAGGGGTCAAGGTTAGGGTTAGGGTTAGGGTTAGTGTTAGATTTAGGGTTAGGGTTCGGGTTAGCAATAGGATTAGGGATAGGTTTAGTGTACGGGTTAGGGATACAGTTAGGGCACAGGTTAGGGTTAGTTAGGGTTAGGGTTAGGGTTAGGGTTAGGGTTAGGGTTAGGTTAGGGTTAGGGTTAGGGTTAGGGTTAGGTTTAGGGAACGGGTTAGGATTAGGGTTAGAGTCAGTGTTAGGGTGAAGGTACAGGTTAGGGTTAGGGTTACGGTTAGGGTACTGGTTATGTTTAGGTTTAGGGTACGGGTTAGGGTTAGGGTTAGGGTACTGGTTTGGTTTAGGGTTAGGGTATGGGTACGTGTTAGGTTTAGGATTAGGGTACGGGTTCAGGTTCGGGTTAGGGTTACGGTATGGGTTAGGGTTAGGGTACGGGTTAGGGTTAGGGTACGGGTGAGGTTGAGGGTTAGGGTTAGGGTATGGGTTTGGTACTGGTTAGGGTTAGGATTAGGGTTAGGTTACGGGTTAGGGTTAGGGTGAGGGTACGGGTTACGGTGCGGGTTAGGGTCAGGTTTAGGGTACTGGTTACGGTTTGGGTTAGGGTTAGGTACGGATTAGAGTTAGGGTTAAGGTAGGGTACGGGTTAGGATTAGGTTTAGGATGAGGGTTATGGTACTAGTTAGGATTAGGGTTAGGATTAGCGTTAGGGTACAGGTTAGGTTTAGGATTGGTTTTAGGGTTAAGGTACGAATTAGAATTAGGGTTAGAGTTAGGGTTGGGTACGGTTAGGGTTAGTGTAGGGATAGGGTTATGGTACGGGTTTAGCCAATAGGAGAGGGATAGGTTTAGGTTTATGTACGGGTTATCGGATAGGGTTAGTGTACGAGTAGGTGAGGTAGGGCAAGGAACGGGTTAGGGTTAAGCGTTTAGGCTAAGGTTTAGGTATGGGTTAGGGTTAGTGTTAGGGTTAGGGCTGGTGGTAGGGTACGGTTAAGGGTTAGGGGTAGCGTTAGGGTAAGGGTTAGGGTACGGGTTAGGGTTAGGGTTAGGGTACTGCTTAGGGTTAGTGTTAGGGTGAGGGTATGGGTTAGGGTACGGTTTAGGGTACCGGTTAGTGTACGGTTAGGGTTAGTGTTAGGGTATGGGTTACGGTACGCGTTAGGTTACAGGTTAGAGTACGGATTAGGGTTAGGTTTAGGGTACGGGTTATGGTTAGGTTTAGAGTTAGGGTTAGATTAAGGGTTAGCGTTAGGGTACGGGTAAGGGTACAGGTTAGTGTTAGGTTTACGGCAGGGGTTAGGGTACGGATTAGGGTTAGGTTTAGGGTTAGGGTTACGTTACAGTTTAGAGTAGGGTACGGGTTAGCGTACGGTTTTGGGATAGGGTTAGGGTACGGGTTGGGGTTAGGGTAAGGGTTAGGGTTAGGGTATGGGTTAAGGTTAGTGTGAGGGTTAGGGTTAGGGTTAGTGTGAGGGTTAGGGTACTGGTTAGTGTTTGGTTTAGGGTTAGAGTTAGGACACGAGTTAGGTTTAGGGTACTGATTACGATTAGGGTACGGGTTAGGGTTAGGGTTAGGGTTAGGGTATGGGTTAGGGTTAGTGTTAGGTTACGGATTAGGTTTAAGGTTAGGGTTAGGGTACTGTTAGGGTTATGTTTAGGGTACGGGTTAGTGTTAAGGTCAGGATTAGGGTACGGGATAGGGTTAGGATTAGGGTTAGGGTACGGGTTAGGGTTATGGTTAGGATACATGGTAGGGTACGGGTTAGTGTTAGGGTTAGGGTTAGGGTACTGGTTAGTGTTAGGGTTAATTTTAGTGTACAGGTTAGGGTTAGGGTTAGGTTTAGAGTTAGGCCTATGAGGTTAGGCAAAGTGTTAGGGTATGGGTTAGGTTCCAGGTAGGGGTTAGGGTTAGGGTACGGGTATGGTTTAGGTTTAGGGTTAGTGCCGGGTACGGGTACGGGTTAGGGTTAAGGTTAGGGTTAGGTTTAGGGTTAAGGAACATGTTAGGTTTAGGGTTAGGGTTAGGTTATTGGTTAGGGTTAGAGTTAGGGTTAGTTTTAGGGTTATGGTTAGGGTTAGGATATGGGTTAGGATACGGTTAGGTTTCCGGTTAGTGTTAGGGTAAGGGTTAGGGTTAGGGTTAGGGTACGGGTTAGGTTTAGGGTTAGGTTTAGGGTTAGATTCAGGGTACTGGTTAGGGTTAGGGTTAGGGTACGGGTTAGGGTTAGGGTTAGGGTGTGGGTTAGGGTAAGGGTTAGGGTTTGGGTTAGGGCTGGGATTGGGTTAGGGTTAGGGTACGGGTGAGGGTTAGGTTTAGGGTTAGGGTTCGGGTACAGGTTAGGGTTACGGTTGGGGTTAGGTTTGGGTTAAGCTACAGGTTAGGGTAGGGTTAGGGTTAAGGTATGGGTTATGGTTAGGGTTAGGGTTAGGTTACGGTTTAGGGGTTAGGTTAGGGTACGGGTTTCGGAACTGGTTTGGGTTGGGTTTGTGGTTAAGTATGGATTCAGGTTAGGGTTAGGGTATGAGTTATGATACGGGTTAGGTTTAGGTTTAGGGTACTGGTTAGGGTTAGTGTTAGGGTTAGGGTACGGGGTTCGTGTTAGAGTTAGGGTTAGGGTACTGGTTAAGGTTAGGGTTAGGGTAAGATTACAGTTTAGGGTTAGGGTTAGGGTTTGGGTTACGGTACTGGTTAGATTTAGGTTTAGGGTTAGGTTACGGGTTAGGGTTAGGGTTAGTGTACAGAATACGGTACTGGATAGGGTTACGTTTAGTGTACTGGTTAGGTTTAGGGTTAGGGTCAGGGTATGGGTTAGGGATAGAGTAAGGGTTAGGGTTAGGTTACGGGTTAGGGTTAGGGTGAATGTAGGGTTAGGGTTAGGGTTAGGTTACGGGTTATTGTTAGGACTGGGTATGGGTTAGGGTACGGTTTAGGGTAAGGGTAGGGTTTGGGAACGGGTAGGTTTAGGGTTCGGGTTAGGGTACGGGATAGGGTACGGGTTAGGGTTAGGGTACTGGTTAGGGTTAGGGTTAGGGTACAGGTTAAGTTTAGTGTAAGGGTTAGGGGTAGGTTACGGTTTAGGGTTAGGGTACGGCATCGGGTAAGTGTGAGGTTACTGGTTAGGGTAAGGGTTATGGTTAGGGTTCGGGTACAGGTAAGGTTTAGGGTTAGGGTTATGGTTAAGGGACGGGTACGGCTTAGGGTTAAGATTAGGTTACGGTTTAGGGTAAGGGTTATGGTACGGGTTACAGTATGGGTTAGGGTTAGTTTTAGGGTACTGGTTAGGGATAGGTTTAGGGTAAGGTACAGATTAGGGTTAGGGTTAGGGTTAGGGTGAGGGTACTGTTTAGGGTTAGGGTTAGGGTTAGGGTACAGCTTAGGTTTAGGTTTAGGGTTAGGGTTAGGGTATGGGTTAACGTCAGGGTTAGGGTTAGGTTACAGGTTAGGGTTAGGTTTAGGGTACGGCTTAGGGTTAAGGTGAGGTTACGCGTTAGGGTGCAGGTTAGGGTTAGGGTACTGGTTAAGTTGAGGGTTAGGTTTAGGGTAGTAGTTAAGGTTAGGGTTAGGGTTAGGGTACAGTTTAGGGTGAGGGTTAGGGTTAGGGTAATGTTTAGGTTTGGGTTTAGGGTTAGGGTCAGGGTACGGGTTAGGGTACGGGTTAGGGTTAAGGTTAGGGTTAGGGTAATGGTTACGGTTAGGGTTAGGGTTACGGTTAGGGTTAGGGTTAGGGTTAAACGGGTTAGAGTTAGGGTTAGGGTTAGGGTAATTGTTGGGGTTAGAGTTAGGGTAATCGTTCGGGTTAGGGTAAGGGTCAGCGTACGGGATAGGGTACGGATTAGGGTTAGGGTTAGGGTTACTGTTAGGGTACTGGTTATGGTTAGGGTTAGGTTACGGGTTAGGGTTAGGGTAAGGGTTAGGGTTAGGTTACGGTTTAGGGTTAGGGTTAGGGTTCGTGTTAGGGTACTGGTTTGGTTTAGGGTAGGTTTGGGTACGGATTAGTTTTAGGAATAGGGTTAGGTTTAGGTTTAGGGTTCGGGTTAGGGCCCGGATTAGTGTTAGGGTTAGTGTACGGCTTAGGGTATGGGTTACGGTTAGGTTTAGGGTACGTCTTAGGGTTAGGGTTAGGGTAAGGGTACGGGTTGGTTAGGGTGAGGGTACAGGTTAGGTTAGGCATAGGGTTAGGGATAGGGTATGGGTTAGGGTTAGGTTTAGGGTTAGGGTAGGGGTTTGGGTTAGGGTTAGTGTTAGGTTAGGATTAAGGTACTGGTTAGGGTTAAGGTTAGGTTTAGGGTTAGGGTTAGGTTTAGGATTAGGGTACAGGTAGGGTTACAGGTAGGGTTAGGGTTAGGGTACGGGTTAGGGTTAGTGTTAGGGTTAGTGTTAGGGTACGGGTTAGCAATAGGGTTAGGGTTAGGTTTAGGGTACGGGTTAGGTTTTGGGTTAGGGTACTGGTTAGGTTTATGGTTAGTGTAAGGGTACGGGTAAAGTTTAGGGTTAGGGTTACGGTACGGATTAAGGTGAAGGTTAGGGTTAGGGTTAGTGTACTTGTTAGGGTTAGGGTTAGGGTTAGGGTTAGGGTTACATTAAGGGTTAGGTTTAGCGTTCGGGTTAGGGTTAGTGTACGGGTTAGGGTTAGGGTGAGTGTACGGGTTAGGGTTAGGGTTAGGGTTAGTGTTAGGTTACGTTTTAGGGTTAGCGCTACGTAGGGGTTAGGGTACGTGTTAGGGGACGGGTTAGAGTTAGGGTACTGGTTAGTGTTAGGGTTAGGTTAGGTTACGGGTTAGTGTTAGGGTACGGGTTAAGATGAGGGTTAGGTTTAGGGTAGTGTACCTGTTAGGGAACGGTTTAGGGTTAGGGTTAGTGTTAGGATTAGGGTTAGGGTTAGTGTTATGGTTATGCTTATTGTAAGGTTTAGGTTTAGGGTTAGGTTTAGGTTTAGGTTTAGAGTATGAGTTAGGGTGAGGGTTAGTGTTAGGGTTGGGGTTAGGTTACGGGTTAGAGTTAGGGTTCGGGATAGGGTTAGGTTTAGTGTACGGGTTAGCGTCAGGGTTAGGGTTAGAGTTAGGTTTAGGGTATGGGTTCGGGTTAGGGTTAGGGTCATGATACGAGTTAGGGTTAGGGTTAGGGTACGGGTTAGGTTTAGGGTTAGGGTTAGGGTTATGGTTAGGGTTACGGTTAGGATACGGTTTAGGAACGGGTTACGGTTAGCGTTAGGTTACGGGTTCGAGTTAGGGTTAGGGTTAGGGTACTGGGTAGGTTGAGAGTTACGGTTAGGGTACGGGTTAGTGGTATGGTTATGTTTAGTGTTAGGGTTAGGTTTAGGATTAGGATTAGGGTTAGGTTTAGGGTTAGGGTACTGGTTAGGGTTAGAGTTAGGGTTAGGGTTAGGGTTAGGGTTAGGGTACAGGTTAGGGTTAGGGTTAGTGTTAGGGTTAGGGGTAGGGTACCGGTCAGGTTTAGGGTTAGGGTACAAGTAAGGTTTAGGGTTATGTATAGGGTACGGATTAGGGTTTGGGTTAGGGTTAGGTTAGGGGTTAGGGTTAGGGTTACGGTACGGGTTAGTGTTAGGGTTAGGGTACTGGTTAGGGTTAGGGTTATGGGTAGGATATGGGTTAGGTTTATGTTTAAGTTTAGGGCTGGGTACGGGTTAGGATTAGTGTTAGGGTTAGAGTTAGGTTCCTGGTTAGGGTTATGGTTAGGGTTAGGTTTAGGGTACAGGTTAGGGTTAGGGTTAGGTTTAGGGATAAGGTTAGGGTAAGGATACGGGTTAGGATTAGGGTTAGAATTAGGTTTAGGGTACGGGTTAGGGTTAGGGTTAGTGTTAGGGTTAGGGTACTCATTTCGTTTAGGGTTAGGTATAGGGTAGCGGTTAGGTTTAGGTTTAGGGTTAGGGTTAGGGTTAGGGTAGGTGTTAGGGTACGGGTTAAGGTTAGGGATAGGGTACAGGATAGGGTACGGGAGAGGGTTAGGCTCAGTGTTAGGGTTAGGGTTAGGGTACGGGTTAGCAATAGGGTTAGGTTTAGGGTACAGTTTAGGGTACGGGTTAGGCATATGATTAGGTTTAGGGTTAGGGTTAGGGTACGTATTAGGGTTAGGGTTAAGTTACCAGTAGTGTTAGGGTTAAGGTAAGGGTACAGGTTAGAGTACGGGTTAGCGTTATGGTTAGGGTACGGGTTAGGATTAGATTTAGGGTTAGGGTTAGGGTACTGGTTAGGGTTACTGTATGGGTTAGGGTTAGGGTAAGTGTTAGGTTTCGGGTACGGGTTAGGGTTAGGGTTAAGGATAGGGTTAGGTTAAGGGTTAGGGTTAGGGTACGGGAAAGGGTTAGGTTTGGTTTCAGGTTAGTGTACGGGTTAGGGTTAGGGTTAGATTTAGGTTACGGTTTAGGTTTAGAGTTAGGGTTAGGGTACGGGTTATGGTTAGGTTTAGGGTTATGGTTAGGGTACGATTTAGGGTTAGGGTTAGGGTACGGGTTAAGGTTAGGGTTAGGGTACTGGTTATTGTTAGGGTTAGGGTTAGGGTAAGGGTTAGGATTAGGGTTACGGTTACAGTTAGGGTTAGGGTTAGGGTTAGGGTTAGGGTTAGGGTTAGGGTACGGGTTAGGCATAGGGTTAAGCTTAGGTTTAGGGTTAGTGTACCGGTTAGGTTGAGGGTTAGGTTACGGGTTAGGGTTAGGATTTGGGTAAGGGTACAGGTTAGGGTCCGGCTTAGGGATAGGGTTAAGGTTAGGGTTAGGGTTAGCGTTAGGGTTAGTGTTAGGTTACGTGTTAGGGTTAGGGTTAGGGTACTGGTTAGGGTTAGGGTGATGGCTAGCGTACGGATTAGGGTTAGGGTTAGGGTTAGGGTTAGGGTTAGGGTTAGGGTTATGGTACGGGTTAGGATTAGCGTTAGGGTTAGGCTTATGGTTAGCGTATGGATTAGGGTTAGGGTTAGGGTTATGGTAAGGGTTAGGATTAGCATTAGGGTTAGGGTACTGGTTACGGTGAGGTTTAGGGTTCTGGTATGGATTAGGGTTAGGGTTAGGTTTAGGGTACGGTTTAGGTTTTGGCTTAGGGTTAGCGTTAGGGTACTGGTTAAGGTTAGGTTTAGGGTTAGGTTTAGGGTTAGAGTACTGGTTACGGTTAGGGTTAGGATACCGGTTAGGTTTAGCAATAAGATTAGGGTACGTATTAGTGTTAGGGTTAGGGTTAGGTTACGGGTTAGGATTAGGTTAGGGTTAGGGTTAGTGTACTGGTTTAGGTTAGGGATAGGGTTACTTTCCGGGTACAGGTTAGGGTTAGGTTTTAGGGTTAGGTTTAGGTTTAGGATACTGGTTAGGGTTAGGGTTAGGGTTAGGGTACGGGTTAAGTTTAGGTTTAGTGTTAGGGTAGGGTATGGGTGAGGGTTAGGGTACTCGTAAGTGTTAGGGTTAGGGTTAGGGTACGGTTAGGGTTATGGTTAGGGTACGGGTTACGGTACGCATTAAGGTTAGGGTTAAGGTAATGGTTAGGGTTAGGGTTAGGTTTCGGGTTAGGGTTAGGGTACGAATTAGGGTAAGGTTTAAGGTTAGCGTACGGTTTAGGGTTAGGGTTAGGGTTAGGTTTAGTGTACTGGTTAGGGTTAGGGTTAGGGTTAGGTTATGGGTTTGGGTTACGGTTAGGGTTAGGGTTAGGGTACTGGTTAGGGTTAGGTTAGGTTTAGGGTACGGGTTAGGGTTAGGGTTAGGGTACAGGTTGGGGTTAGGGTTACGTAACGGGTTAGGGTTAGTGTTAGTGTAAGAGTTAGGGTTAGGGAACGTTTTAGGTTTATGGTTAGGTTTAGGGTTAGGGTACTGGTTTGGTTTCGGTATAGGGTAAGGGTACATGTTAGGTATAGGTTCAGGGTTAGTGTTAGGGTTAGGGTACGCTTTAGGTTTAGGGTTAGGGTTACGGTACCGGTCAGGGTTAGGGTTATGGGTTAGGGTTAGTGTTAGGGTTAGGGTATTGTTTAGGGTTAGGGTAAGGTTTGGGGTATGGGTTAGGGTTAGGGTTAGGATAAGGATTAGTGTTAGTGTTAGGGGTAGAGTCATGGTACTGGTTAGGGTTAGGGTTAGGGTTAGTGTTAGGGGTAGGGTCATGGTACTGGTTAGGGTTAGGGTTAGTGTTAGTTTTAGGGTAGTGGTTTGGTTTAATGTTAGGTTTATGGTACGGCTTAGGTTTAGGGTTAGGTTTAGGGTTTGGTTTAGGGTTCGGGTTAGTGTTTGGGTTACTGTGAGGGTTAGTGTATGGCTTAGGGTATGGGTTAGGTTTAGGGATAGGGTACAGGTTAGGTTTATGGTTAGGGTAAGGGTACGGGTTAGGGTTGGGTTGAGGGTACAGTTTAGGGTTAGGGTTAGGGTACTGGTTAGCGTTAGGGTTAGGGTACGGGTTACTGTACGGGTTAGGGTTAGGTTTAGGGTACTGGTTAGTGTTAGGTTTTGGGTTAGGGTAGAGTTTAGGGTTAGGGTTAGGGTTAGGGGTAGTGTGTGGGTTAGGTTTAGGATTAGTGTTAGGGTTAGGCTACGGGTTAGGGTTAGGGTAGAGTACTGGTTAGGTTTAGGCTAAGGATACTGGTTAGAGATAGGGTTTCAGTTAGGGTATGCGTTAGGGTTAGGGTACGGGTTAGGTTTAGTGTTAGGTTACTGTTTAGGGTCAGGGTAATGGTTAGGGTTAGGGTACAGATTAGGGTTATGGTTAGTGTTAGGGTACGGTTTAGGGTTAGGTTTAGGGTTAGGGTTAGGGAACAGTTTAGGTTTAGGGTTAGGTTTAGGGTTAGGGTATGGTGAGGGTTAGGGTTAGGGTTAGGATTTGGGTTAGGGTTAGGTTAGGGTACGGGTTAGAGTACGGGTCAGGTTTAGAGTTAGTGTACGGCTTCTAGTTTGGGTTAGGGTTAGGTTTAGGGTACGGGTTAGGGTTAGTTTTAGGGTAAGGGTACGGGTTAGGGTTAGGGTTAGGGTTAGGGTAGGCGTTAGGGTTAGGGTTAGGGTTAGCTATAGGGTTAGGATTAGGGTAGGGGTTAGGGTTAGGGTTAGCATTAGGTTTAGGGTATGGGTTAGTGTTAGGGTTAGGTTACAGGTTAGGTTTACGGTAGGGGTACGGTTTAAGATTAGGGGTATGGTTAGGGTTAGATTATGCATTAGGGTTAGGGTAGGGTACAGTTTAGGGTTAGGGTTAGGTTTAGGGTTAGGATACGGTTAAGGGTACCGGTTAGGGTACGGGTTAGGGTATGGGTTACGGTTTGGTTTAGGGTACGGGTTAAGCGTAGTTTTAAGGTTAGGGTACGGGTTAGGGTTATTGTTTGGGTAAGGTTTAGTGTTAGGGTTAGGGTACTGGTACGGGTTAGGGTTAGGGTTAGGGTTAGGTAGGGTACGGGTTAGTGTTTGGGTAGGTTAGGGTTAGGGTACAGGTTAAGGTTAGGGTAAGGGTATGGGTTAGGTTTAGGGTTAGGATTATGGTTAGGGTTAGGGTTAGGGATAGGGATAGTGTGTTGGTTAGGGTTAGGGTTAGGGTTAGGTTTAGGGTACTGGTTAGGGTCAGGGTTAGGGTTAGGGTATGGGTCAGTGTTAGGGTTAGGGTTAGGGTTGGGATACGGGTTAGGGTCAGGGTAAGGTTTAGGGTACCGGTTAGGGTTAGGGTTTGGGTCCTGGTTAGGGTTAGTGTTAGGGTACTGGTTAGGATTAGTGTTAGGTTTAGAATACAGGTTAGGGTTAGGGTACAGGTTAGGGTTAGGGTTAGGGTGAGGGTTAGGGTTAGGATTCGGGTATGGGTTAGGATTAGATTTAGGGTTATGGAACAGGATAGGGTACGGTTTAGGGTACTGGTCAGTGTAGGGGTTAGGATTTAGGATTAGGGTTAGGGAAAGTGGTACAGATAGGGTTAGAGTTAGGTTTAGGGTATGGGTAAGTGTTAGGGTTAGCGTAACGGTAAGTGTGAGGTCATGGGTTAGGATACAGGTTAGGGTTAGGGTTAGGATTAGGGTACGGGTTAGGTTTATGGTGAGGGTTCGGGATAGGATTTGAGTACGGGTTAGGATTAGGGTTAGGGTTATGGTACGGCTTAGGGTCCGGGTTATGGTTAGGGTTAGGGTACGGGTTAGGGTTAGGGTTACGGCTAGGGTTAGGGTTAGGTTTAGGGTTAGTTACTGGTTAGGGTTTGAGTTAGGTTTAGGTTTAGGGTAGGTGTTAAGCATAGGGTTAGGGTTAGGGTTAGCGTTAGGGTACGGGTTAGGGTTACGGTTAGGGTTATGGTACGGGTTAGGGTAAGGATTTAGGGTAGGGGTTAGGGCACAGGTTAGCGTCCTAAATAGGGTTAGGGTTAGCATTAGGGTTAAGTTATGGATTAGGCTTAGGGTCCGGGTTAGGGTATGGGTTAGGTTTAGGGTTCGGGTATGGATTGGGGTTAGGGTTAGGGTTAGGGTTAGGGTTAGGGCATGGGTTAGGGTTAGGGTTAGGGTTACAGTAATGGTTACGGTTAGGGTTAGGGATAGGGTACAGTTTAGGTTTAGGGTTAGGGTTAGGTTTAGGGTTAAGGTACTTGTTAGGGTCAGAGATAGGGTTATGTTATGGGTAGGGTTAGGTTTAGGGTAGGGGTTAGGGCACGGGTTAGGGTACTGATTATGGTTACTGTTAGCGTAGGGGTTAATTTACAGTTTAGGGTTAGGGTACGGGTTAGGGTATGGGTTAGGTTTAGTGTTAGGTTATGGGTTGGGGTTAGGGTTAGGGTTAGCTTAAGGGTATGGGTTAGGTTTAGGTTGGGTTAGGGTACTGGTTATGTTTAGGGTTAGGTAACGGTTTAGGGAACGGGTTAGGGTTAGGTTTAGGGTACGTGTTAGGTTTAGGGTTAGGGTTACTTTTAGGGTTAGAATTAGGGTATTGGTTAGGCTTATGTTTAGGGTTAGTGTTAGGGTATGGGTTAGGGTTAGGGGTAGGATAGGGTACGGTTTAGGTTTAGGGTTAGGTTAAGGGTTAGGGAACGGGTTAGGTTTAGGGGTAGGTTTACAGTAAGTGTTAGGGTAGGATTTAGGGTACGGTGTAGTGTTAGGTTTAGGGTTAGTGTAAGGGTAGGGTACAGGTTAGGGTATGCGTTAGATTTGGGTTTGGGTTAGGGTTAGGGTTTGGGTTGGGTTAGGATACGGATTAGGTTTAGGGTTAGGATTGGAATAGGGTTAGGGTATGGGTTAGGGCTAAGGTTAGGGTTAGGGTACTGTTTAGGGTAAGGGTTAGCGTTAGGTTTAGAGTACAAGTTAGGGTTTGGGTTAGGGTTAGGGTTAGGGTACTGTACGGGTTAGGATTAGGGTTAGGGTTATGGTACTGGTTAGGGTTAGGGTTAGGGTTAGGGTACCAGTTAGGGTTAGGGTTAGGGTTAGGTAACGGGTTAGTGTTAAGGCTGGGTACGGTTTAGCGTACGGGTTAGTGTACGGGTTAGGGTTAGGGTACGGGTACGGGTTAGGGTTAGGGTTAGGTTATGGGTTAGGATTAGGGTTAGGGTTAGGGTATAGGATAGGGTTAGGTTTAGGGTTAGGTTTAGGGTTAGGATATGGGTTCGGGTTAGGGTTAGGTTTAGGGTACGGGTTAGGATTAGGTTTAGGGTTATGGTATTGGTTAGGGTTAGGGTTAGGGTTAGGGTACTGGTGAGGGTACCGGTTAGGATTAGGGTACGGGTTACTGTTAGGGTTAGGGTTCGGATACGGGTTAGGGTTATGGTTCGGGTTAGGGTTAGGGTATGGTTTAGGGTTAGGGTTAGGTTTAGGGTACTGGTTAGGTTTAGGGTTAGGGTACGGGTTAGGGTTAGTGTAAGGGTTAGGGTTAGGTTACGGATTAAGGTTAGGGTTAGGGTACGGCTTAGGGTTAGGATGAGGGTACGGTTTAGGTTTGGGGTTAGGGCTAGGGTTTGGGTTAGGGTACGGTTTATGGTACGGGTAGGGTTAGGTTTAGGGTACTGGTTAGGGTTAGGGTTAGGGTACGGATTAGGGTTAGGGTTATGGTTAGGTTCTGGGTTAGGCTTAGTGTTAGGGTTAGGGTTAGCATTAGTGTACAGGTTAGGGTTAGGGTTAGGATACGGGTTAGGGTTAGGTTTAGGGTTAGGGTACGAGTTAGGGTTAGGGTTAGTGTTACGGTTAGTGTACTCTTTAGGGTTAGGGTTTGGTTTAGGGTTAGGGTTAGGTTTAGAGTTAGGGTTAGGAAACGGGTTACGGTACGGGTTAGCATTAGGGTTAGGGTACTGCGTAGGGTTAGGTTTAGGGTACGGGTTAGGGTTAGGGATAGTGTTAGGGTACTGGTTAAGGTATGGGTTAGGGTTAGGGTTAGGATTAGGGTTAGAGTAAGGGTTAGGATTAGGTTTAGGATGCGGTTTAGGGTTAGGGTTAGGGATAGGGTTAGGGTTAGGGTACGGGTTAGGGTTAGGTTTAGGATACTCTTTAGGGTTAGATTTAGGGTTAGGGTGCGGGTTAGGGTTAGGTTACGGGTTAGTGTTAGGGTTAGGTTACGGGTTGTGATGAGGGTTAGGGTAGGGTACTGGTTTGGTTTAGGGTTAGGGTTAGGGAACGGGTTAGGTTTAAGGTGAGGGTTAGGGTTAGGATTAGGGTAAGGGTTAGGATTAGGGTTAGGGTTATGGTACGGGTTAGGGTACGAGTTAGGGTATTGGTGACGGTATGGATTAGGGTTTAGGGTTATTGTTAGGGAAAATGTTAGGGTTAGGGTTAGGGTTCGGGTATGGGTTTGGGTTAAGGTTAGGTTTAGGGTTAGGGTACAGCTTAGTGTTAGTGTTAGGGTTAGGGTTAGGGTTAGGGTACAGTTTAGGAATAGGTTACGGGTTAGTGGTAGGGTTAGGTTTAGGGTTAGAGTTAGGGATAGGATACGGGGTAGGATTAGGTTTAGGGTTAGGGTACTTGTTAGGGTTAGGGTTAGGGTTTAGGTACAGGTTAGGGTTAGGTTTAGGGTTAGGGTACGGGTACAGTTTAGGTATAGGGTACGGGTTAGTGTCAGGGTTAGTGTTAGTGTTAGTGTTAGAGAAGGGATACGGGTTATGATTAGGTTTAGGGTCAGGGTACTTGTTAGGGTTAGGGTCAGGGTTAGGGTACAGGTTAGGGTTAGGTTTAGGGTTAGGTTGAAGGTACGGGTTAGGGAACGGGTTAGGTATAGGGTTAGTGTATGGGTTAGGGTTAGGGTTAGCATTAGGTTTAGGGTACTGTTTAGGGTTAGGGTTAGGGTTAGTGTACGGATTAGGGTTAGGGTTAGGGTTAGGGTTAGGTTACGGGTTAGGGTTAGGGAAAGGGTTAGGGTACTTGTTAGGGTTAGGGTATGGGTAAGGGTGCGGGTTAGGGTACGGGTTAGGGTTAGGGTACGGGTTAGTGTTAGGTTTAGGGTACGGGTTAGGGTCACGGTTTGGGTACAAGTTAGAGTACGGGTTAGGGTTAGTGTTAGGGTTAGGTTTATGGTACGGGTTAGCAATAAGTTTAGGGTTAGGGTTAGGTTTAGGGTAAGGGTTAGGATTGGGGTTAGGGTCCGGGTTAGGTTTAGGGTTAGGGTAAGGGTACGGTTTAGGTTTAGGGTACGGGTTAGGTTTCGGGTTAGGGTTAGGGTTAGTGTACGGCTTAGGGTACGGGTTAGGGTTAGGATACTGGTTAGGGTTAGGGTGAGGGTTAGTGTAGGGTTTAGGGTTAGGGTTAGGTTTAGAGTAAGGGTTAGGGTTAAAGTTTAGGGTTAGGGTTAAGGTTAGGGTACGGTTTAGGGTCACGGATTGGGTACGAGTTAGAGTACGGGTTAGGGTTAGTGTTAGGGTTAGGTTTATGGTACAGGTTAGCAATAAGTTTAGGGATAGGATTAGGTTTAGGGTAAGGGTTAGGATTAGGGTTAGGATACAGGTTAGGTTTAGGGTTAGGGTAAGGGTACGGCTTAGGGTTAGGGTTAGGTTTAGGAACGGGTTAGAGTTAAGTTTAGGGTTAGGGTGAGGGTACGGTTTAGGGTTAGGGTTAGGGTTAGGGTACGGCTTAGAGTTAGGGTGAGAGTACAGGTTAGGGTTAGGGTTAGGGTACAGGTCAGGGTTAGGGTATGGGTTATGGTACTGGTTAGGTTTAGGGTTAGGATTAGGGTTCGGGAGGGGTTAGGGGTAGGGTTAGGTTACGGGTAAGGGTACGAGTTACAGTTAGTGATATGGTATGGGTTAGGGTTCAGGTTAGGGTTAGGGTTAGGGTACCGACTAGGGTTAGGGTTAGGGTTAGGGTACTGGTTAGTTTTAGGTTTAGGGTTAGGGTACGGGTTAGGGAACGGGAACGGGCTAGGGTTAGGGTTAGGTTTAGGGTAAGGTTTAGTGTTAGGGTTAGGTTACGGGTTAGGGTTAGGGTTAGGGTGAGGGTACAGGTTAGGGTTAAGGTTAGGGTACGGGTTAGGGTCAGGGTTAGGGTTAGTTTTTCGGGATAGGGTTAGGGTTAGTGTTATGGTTAGGATTATGCTATGGGTTAGCGCTAGGTTTAGGGTTATGGTATGGGTTAGAGTACGGGTAAGGGTACAGGTTAGGGTAAGGGTTATGGTACAGGTCAGTTTTAGGGTTAGGGAATGTGTACGGGTTAGGTTTAGGGTTAGGGTACGGATTAGGGTTAGGGTTAAGGTTAGAGTTACGGTTAGGGTGAGGGTACGGGTAGGGATAGGGTTAGAGTTAGGGAACTGGTTAGGGTTAGGGTTAGGATGCAGGTCAGGGTAAGGGTTAGGTTACGGGTGAGGGTTAGGGTTAGTGTTAGGGTAGGGTTAGGGACGGGTTAGGGTTAGTGTTAGCGTACAGGTAAGGGTACAAGTTACGGATATTGATAGGGTATGGGTGAGGGTACGGGTTATCGTTAGGGTTAGGGTTAGGGTACCGAGTAGGGTTAGGGTAAGGGTTAGTGCTAGGGTACGTGTTCCGGTTAAATTAGGGTTAGGCTACTGGTTAGTTTTAGGGTTATGATTAGGTTACGGTTTAGGGTACGGGTTAGGGTACAGGGTAGGGTTAGGTTTAGGGTTATGGTTGATATTAGGGGTCAGGTACGGGTTATGGTACGGGTTAGGGTTATGGTACTGTTTATGGTTAGGGTTAGGGTATGGGCTGGGTTTAGGGTTAGGGTTAGGGTTAGTGTTAGGTTATGGATTAATGTTAGGTTTATGGTTAGGGTTAGGTTTAGGGTACTGGTTAGGGTTAGGTTTAGGGTTAGGGTACATTTTAGGGTTAGGGTTAGGGTAAGGGTACAGGATAGGGTTAGGGTTAGTGTTAGGGTTAGTTAATGGTTAGGGTTAGAGTTAGGTTTAGGTTAGGGTACAGGTTAGGTTTAGGGTTAGGGTTAGGGTAGGTTTTAGGGTAAGGGTTAGGGTACGGGTTAGGGTTAGGGTCAGTGTATGGGTACGGAATAGGGTACGGGTTAGGGTTAGGGTACATGTTAGGGTTAGGGTTAGGTTTAGGGTACGGGTAAGTTTTAGGGTTAGGGTTAGTGTTAGTGTTAGGGTTCGGGTTCGGGTTAGGGTTAGGGTTAGGATAGGGTTAAGATACGGCTTAGGTTAAGGGTTAGGTTACGGGTGAGGTTAGGGTTAGGTTTAGGGTTAGGGTACGGGTTAGGTTTAGGGTTAGGTTTACGGTAAGTGTTAGGGTAAGAGTTAGGGTACGGTTTAGTGTTAGGTTTAGGGTTAGGGTAATGGTTAGGCTACGGGTTAGGGTACGGGTTAGGGTTAGGGTATGGGTTAGGGTTAGATTTCGGGTTAGGGTTAGGGTTAGGGTTAGGGTTAGGATACGGATTAGGTTTAGGGTTAGGGTAAGGTTTAGGGTATTAGTTAGGGTTAGGGTAGGGTTAGGGTACGGGTTAGTTTAGGTTTAGGGTACAGGTTACAGGTTTGGGTTAGGTTATATTAGGGTTAGGGTTAGGTTTAGGGTTCGGTTAGGTTTAGGGTTAGGGTTAGGGTACGGGTTTAGGGTTAGGGTTAGGGTTGTTTAGGGTAGGAGGGTTAGGGTTAGGTGTGGTTATAGGGTTAGGTTAGGTTTAGTTAGGTATGGTAGGGTTAGGTTAGGTTATGGTCGGGGTACGGTTAGGGGAAGAGTTAGTTTAGGGTTTTAGGTTTAGGTTTAGGTTAGGGTAAGGGTTAGGGTAAGGTTAGGGTAGCGTTAGGGTAAGGTTTAGGGTACGGTTAGGGTTAGAGTAGGTAGGGTTCGGGTTAGGTTTAGGGTTAGGTTAGGGTACGGATTAGGTTAGGGTTAGGGTTAGGGTTCGGTTAGTAGGTAGGTAGTTAGGTTAGGGTTAGTTTAGGGTTGGGTTAGGTTTAGGGTTAGGGTACGGGTTAGGTTTAGGTTTAGGATTAGGGTACGGGTACGGGTTAGGGTTAAGGTTAGGGTTACGGTTGAGGTTACGGTACTGTTTAGGGTTAGGGTTAGTGTTAGGGTACTGGTTAGGGTTAGAGTTAGGGTTAGGGTACTGGTTCGGTTTAGGATTAGGGTTAGGGTACGGGTTAGGTTTAGGGTTTGTGTTAGGGTTAGGTTTATGGTATGGGTTATTGTTAGGGTTAAGTTTAGTATTAGAGTTAGGGTAGGGTTAGGGTTAGGGTTAGGGTACGGCTTAGGTTTAGGGATAGGGTAAGGAGTATGGTATGGTTTAGGGATAGGGTAAGGGTTAGGGTTACGGTTAGGGTTAGGGTTATGGTACGGGTAAGGGTTAGGATTAGCGTTATGGTAAGGGTTAGTTTTAGGGTTAGGGTTTGGGATAGAGTTAGGGTGTGGGTACGGGTTAGGGTTAGGGTGAGTGTTAGGGTTAGGGTAATGGTTAGGATACGGGTTATGGTTAGGGTTAGGGTTAGGGAAAGGCTTAGGGTATGGGTTAGGGTTAGGTTGAAGGTACGGGTTAGGGAACGGGATAGGGTTCGGGTTAGCGTACAGGTTAGGGAAAGTGTTAGGTTTAGGATTAGGGTACGGGTTAGGGTTAGGGTGAGGGTTAGGGTTAGGCTTCGGTTAGGGTTAGGGATGGGGTACTGATTAGGGTTAGGGATAGGGTTAGGTTCTGGTTAGGATTAGGTTTAGGGTTAGCGTTTAGGGTCCTGGTTAGGGTTACAGTTAGGGTTAGGGTTAGGTACAGGTTAGGGGTTAGGTTTAGTTAGGGTAGAGGGTTAGGGTTAGGGGTAGGATACAGGTTGGGTGTAGCGTTAGGGTTAGTGGTAAACGTGTTAGGCATAGGGTTTAGGGTGTAGGGTAATGTTAGGTTAGGTTTTAGGGTTACTGTATGGGTTAGCGTGAGGTTAGGTTATGGGTACGGTAGGGTTAGGGTCAAGGTACGGTATAGGGTTAGGGTGTAGGGTTAGGAAGTTAGTTTAGATAGGGTATGTTTAGGGTTAGGTTAGGGTACAGTTTAGGGTTAGGTAGGTTAGGGTTAGAGTACGATTAGGTTTGGTTAGGGTTAGGTTACGGGTTAGTGTATGTTAGGGACAGGTTAGGGTTAGTTTTAGGTTATGGTTAGGGTTAGGGTATGGTTAGGTACGATTAGGGTTAGGGTACTTTAAGGTTACGTGTATGGTTAGATAGGGTTAGGTTAGGGTAGTCTAGGTTAGGTAGGGTTAGGGTTAGGTAGTTATGGTTAGGGGTTAGGTTAGGGTTAGGGTAGGGTTAGGGTTAGGTTAGGGTTAGGGTATAGGTACGGTTGGTTTGTAAGTAGGTTTAGGTTAGGGTTAGGTTGTTAGGGTTAGGTACGGGTTAGGGTTAAGGTTAGGTGTAAGGGTTAGGGTAGGGTTAGGGTATAGTTAGTGGACGGGTTAGGTTAGGTTAGGTTAGGTTAGGCTAGGTACGTTAGGGTTAGTTAGGTAGGGTTAGGGAAGTGGGTTAGGGTTAGGTACGGTTAGGTTTAGGTTAGGTTAGTTAGTGTTAGGGTTAGGTTAGTTTAGGTTAGGTAGGTTAATTGGTTTGGTAGGTTTGGGTACGTTAGGGTTACGGTTGGGTACGGTAGTACAGGTATGGTTAGGTAGGTTAGGTTAGGTAGGTTAGCTAGGTTTAGGGTACGTTAGTTAGTGTTAATTAGGTGTTAGGTTTAGGGTTAACGGTTATGGTGTAGGGTTAGGTTAAGTTAGGTTATTGGTTAGGTTAGGTTAGTGTTACGGTTAGGGTTAGGGTTACGGGTTAAGGTTAGGGTTATGGTATGTTAGGGTTAGGGTTAGGTACAGTTAGGGTTAGGGTTAGTTAGGTTAGTTACGGTTAGGTTAGGGTTAGGGTTAGGGTACTGTTTAGGTTTAGGTTAGTAGGTAGGTACGGGTTAGGTTAGGGTTAGGGTTAGGTTTAGGGTTAGGTTAGGTTAAGGGTTAGGTTTAGGGTACTGGTTAGGTTAGGGTTAGGTTTAGGGTAGGGTTGTTAGGTTAGGGTTAGGGTTAGGTTAGGTAGGTAGGGTTAGGTTAGGGTTAGGTAGTTAGGGTTAGGTTAGGTTTGTAGGTTAGGGTTACGGTTAGGGTTAGTCAGGTTTAGGGTAGGGTTAGGGTTAGTGGTTAGGTTAGGGTTTAGGGTTAGTAGTTTAGGTATAGGGTTAGGGTTAGTGGTTTTAAGGGTTAGGGTAGGGTTAGGGTTAGGTTAGGTACGTGTTAGGGTAGGTTAGGGTTAGGGTTATGGTTATAGGTAAGGGTTAGGTTTAGGGTTAGGGTTAGTGGTAGGTTTAGGGTTAGGTAGTTTAGGTACGTTTAGGTTATGGTTTAGGGTTGGTTAGGGTACGTTAGGTTTAGGGTTAGGTTAGGTTAGGGTTATAGGGTTACGGTTTAGGTTAGGTGGTTAGGGTAGGGTAGGTACGGTTAGGGTTAGGTTAGGGTTAGGGTAGGGTAGTTGGGTTGGGGTTAGGGTTAGGGTATAGGGTTAGCGGGTTAGGGTTAGGGTTAGGTTTAGGGTTAGGTTAAGATAGAGTTAGGGGTAGGTAGTAGGTTAGGGTTAGGGTTAGGGTAGTTAGGGTAATAGGGTTAGGGTTAGCGTTAGGGTACGGTTAGGTTTGGGTAAGATTAGGTATGTTAGGGTTAGGTTATGTATTAGGTTTAGGGTTTAGGTACGTGTTAGGGTTAGGAGTAGTTAGGGTTAGGGTAGGTAGGTTACAAAGTTAGGTTTAGGGTTAGGGTAGGTAAGGTTAGGTATAGGGTTAGTGTTAGGGTTACGGTTAGGTTAGGGTTAGGGTTAGGCGTAGGTTGTAAGGTACGGTTAGGGTATAGGTTAGTTAGGTTTAGGGTTAGGTATGTTAGGGTTAGGTTAGGGTACTGTTAGGTTAGGTTTAGGGTAGGTAGGGTTAGGTTAGGGTTAGGTTTGGTTAGGATTAGGGTTAGTGGTAGGGTTAGGTTACGGTTAGGTTAGGTTAGGGTACGGGTTAGGGTTAGTTTGGGTAGGTTAGGTTTTGGGTTAGGGTAGGTTAGGTTTAGCTATAGGGTTAGGGTAGGGTGTAGGTTAGGTAGGTTAGGGTTAGGGTTAGGTTAGGGTTAGGAGGTTAGGGTTAGGGTAGGGTAAGGGTAGGGTTAGGTTGGTTAGGGTTCAGGTTCGGGTTAGGGTTAAGGTAGTTTGGTTAGGGTACTGTAGGGTAGGTTAGGGTATCGGGTTGGGTAGATTAGGTTAGGGTTAGGTTACGGTTTACGTGGTGGTTAGGGTAAGGGTAGTTACGGGTAGGGTTTGGTTTAGGGTTAGGTACTGTTAGGGTACGGTTAGGTTAGGGTAGGTAGGTTAGGGTTAGGGTTAGGGTTAGGGTTAGGTTACGGGTTAGGGGTTAGGGGTTAAGGTACGGCTTACGGTGCGGGTTAGTGTTAGGTTTTAGGGTACTGTTAAGTGTTTGGGTTAGGGTTAGGTTACGATTAGAGTTATGGTTAAGGTTAGGGTACGGGTTTAGATTAGGTTTCGGATGAGGGTGAGTCGTACTAGTTAGGATTAGGGTTAGTATTAGCGTTAGGGTACAGGTTAGGTGTAGGATTGGTTTTAGGGTTAAGGTACGAGTTAGGATTAGGGTTAGAGTTAGGGTTGGGTACAGGTTAGGGTTAGGGTTATGGTACGGGTTAGCAATAGGGTTAGGAATAGGTTTAGGTTTAATGTACGGGTTAGGGTTAGGGTTAGTGTACGAGTTAGGGTGAGGGTTAGGGTAAGGGTACGGGTTAGGGTTAGGGTTAGGGTAAGGGTTAGAGTATGGGTTAGGGTTAGGGTGAGTATACGGGTTAGCGGTAGGGTTAGGGTTAGGGTTAGGTTAGGGGTTAGGGTTAGGGCTGAGTACGGGTTAGGGTACAGGTTAGGGTACGGGTTAGGTTTAGGGTTAGGGTTAGGTTACGGGTTAGGGTTAGGCTTAGGGTTAGGGTTATGGTTAGGGTTAGGGTTAGGGTACTGGTTAGGTTTAGGGTTAGGGTACGATTTAGAGTTAGTGTAAGGGTTAGTGTTTGGGTACGGGTTAGGTTAGG